>NW_019954307.1:0-1822 GCF_002910315.2 Salvelinus sp. IW2-2015
GTGAAGTGGTACGATAACCGCTCAGTGACCCTTCTGAGTGATTACACTGGAACCCACCCAGTCACCGAGGTTGACATGTGGGATCGCAAGCGAAAGATGATCACCAAAGTCTCCTGCCCTGCTGTGGTGAAAGAATACAACAAGAATATGGGTGGCGTGGATCTGCTTGACACACTGATTGCACTGTACCGGAACAAAATCAGACCAAAGAAGAGGTTCCACTGGCTGGTGTTCCACTTCCTGGATATGATCATCATGACCACCTGGCTGCTCTACAGAAGAGATTGTGAAGGTCTATACCTTCAAGTCATACATCGCTGAAGGCCTATGCAAAGCATTTCGCTACACTCGCATTAACATCTGCTAACCACGTGTATGTGACCAATACAATTTGATTTGAAAAGTGGAAAGAGTCTGGAGCGCAGGAAAGGTTGTCCAAGTTCCACAATTGCTGGTGAGTATGAGGAGAAGAGGAGAAAAGGACCCGCTGCTCCAATTCCAGTCTCTAATGTGCTACTGGATGCTACAGCCCACTGGAGGATTATGGCTGAAAAGAAGGGGAGATGCAAGGTACCAGGGTGCACATGTACACCAAAAGCCAAGTGCCGGAAATGTGATGTCCACCTCTGTTTCGCATCCACCAGCAACTGCTTCCTGAGGTTCTACACAGAATAGAAAATCAGAGTGTGCTTTGTCAAAAAGAGAAATACTGATTTAAATAATAACCCACACAAACACATTCAGACACACTGAAACACACACACACACTCGCACATATACTCACACACACACACACACACACACACACACACACACACACACACCTGTCTCTTATACACATCTAGATGTGTATAAGAGACAGGTTATGGCGCAGTAGGACATCCTGAAACACACACACACACACACACACACACACATATACCCGCACACATAGGCCTGTCTCTTATACACATCTAGATGTGTATAAGAGACAGCACACCGACTCTTAAATATTAAAAAAAAAAATATATATAATATCACCTGACATGTCTGTGTCCAATGAAATG
The DNA here is from genome assembly GCF_002910315.2 of Salvelinus sp. IW2-2015. Classification (NCBI taxonomy): domain Eukaryota; kingdom Metazoa; phylum Chordata; class Actinopteri; order Salmoniformes; family Salmonidae; genus Salvelinus; species Salvelinus sp. IW2-2015. The sequence continues at coordinate 1,047 of NW_019954307.1, forward strand.
AGGGGCTGAAATGGGTGTGGCCTTTTGTCTGGGGGTGGAGCAGTCCTTTCAGGAAGCAACGCTGCATGTGACACAGTGCCACCAATTGGTAAGATAAAATCACTTTTTAACATGTTTAAATTGAAATAACTTTATATAAAAAATATGTGCATGAGTATGTAAAGGAGTATGTTTGATTGTTTAAAGACTTATTTTATTTTTATTTATATACTAAAACTGTGTTTTTTGGTTCGTTACCTCAGGGCAACATTGTGCAGTTAGACCACTTTTGTGTGGAGATGTGCTCGGATGCATAATTATGACCATAGTCAATGTTTTTACTTTACTATCTACTGATACTTACAGGAAATGGACACAAGAACATTGTATGGGCGGAAGGAACATGACCGAGCAGTTAGGGTSATTCCCTGTGACAATGAGGACAGTGAGCTTGAGGAGTGACAGTGAGCTTGAAGAGAGTCAGGAGATTGGATCCCTGAATCAGGTTTGAGAGACAGTTAGGAGGTCAGGGGTCAGTTAGGGGTCAGTCAGAAAAGTAATGTGTGTCAGTGAATGAAGAAGGGTATATGACACATTCAAATTTGTGCTTCCTGCTTTCTTTTTTAAAGGAGAATGCCTGTCTGTTGACAATGAGACTGGGTCTGAGGATGAAGATGTAGAAACTGGTTTACGAGTGTCCCTCTTGTGCTCACACTGGCTCAGCAGGGAATTCACTGCACTGGTACTGTTCGTGGCAGCAGAATACCAGGCGTCAACTTGATGTGCGATGCTGAGCT
>NW_019954308.1:0-1821 GCF_002910315.2 Salvelinus sp. IW2-2015
GGTGAAGCCTCAGACTAAACACTTAGACAAAGGATTTGGATAGTTATTGAATAGAATGTCTTTGGGGTCGTATTACAATTTTTTTGTTTAGTCTTCACTTGCATCGTGTCGAAATACTTTGTGATTTACTCTTTGACTTCGACCCTCGTCGATCTTTAGAGATGCACTTGATCTTGAATTGACTTTCTGAGTCTGACCGACTTTTTTGGGTTGCCAGGCCCAGAATGCTAGAATATGCATATTAATTTTGACCAGATTAGGATAGAACCCTAAAGTTTCCAAACTGCTCAAAATATGTCTGTGATGTAATAAAGTATATCTTTATTTTTGCAGGCGAGAACCTGAGTGCAAATCCACCCGGTAAGTGCCTTTTATTTGAAAAATCCTGTTTCCGTTGCCTGCCCCTCCTTCCATTTAAAGGGTATCCAACCCAGATTCCTTTTCCAAATGGCTTCCTCCGGCTGTGACCCAGGCTTTAGACATAGTTTCAAGCTTTTTATTTTGAAAAATATGAGCGACGCTTTTTCAAAACGCGTCAGGTGTCCTTTGATTAGTTCCTGCGCGCGACAGATGTAGCTCAACATTTTCTTTCTCTGTAGTATTGAATAGGTTACCGTCCGGTTTAAATATTATCGATAATGTATGTTAAAAACAACCTGAGGATTGATTATAAAAAACGCTTGACATGTTTCTACGAACATTACGGATATTTTGGAATCCGTGCGGCAAGAAGTTAAACAAATAAAAATATATTTTATATTCTTCAAAGTAGCCACCCTTTGCCTCGATGACAGCTTTGCATTCCAGCCTCACCTGGAATGCTTTTCCAACAATCTTGAAGGAGTTCCCACATATGCTGAGCACTTGTTGGCTGCTTTTCCTTCAATCTGCGGTCCAACTCATCCCAAAACATCTCAATTGGGTTGAGGTCGGTTGATTGTGGAGGCCAGGTCATCTGATGAAGTGCTCCATCACTCTCCTTCTTGGTCAAATAGCCCTTACACCGCCTGGAGGTGTGTTGGGTCATTGTCCTGTTGAAAAACAAATGATAGTCCTACTAAGCGCAAACCAGATGGGATGGCGTATCGCTGCAGAATGCGTCCAGGGGGTCCGTTTTTAGGAACTCCAGGTGGAGTTCTTCACCATTGTGTTGGAATGTAAGTTATTGTGATAGAGGCAAAGTCAAAGTGCTGAAAACATTCCGTTTGGAGGGCAGCTGTACCTTCTCGTCTGTACATTATGAACCTCACTGGTCAGCCAAGGGGAGAGCTCTTTCTTTAGCCAGGTTGAGACCAGGAATTCCTCTCCCTGAGGGTAGATGTGGCCTAGAGCCAACACACACTGCTGGACTGACTCTTTTGCTCTTGAACTCCTCTAGAGTTCCTACATACAGTGCCTTCGGAAAGTATTCAGACCCCTTTACTTTTTCAAACAAAAAAAATACATTACAGCCTTATTCTAAAATGTATTAAATTGTTTTTTCCCTCCTCAATCTACACACAATACCCCATAATGAAAAAGCAAAAACAGGTTTTTATAAATTTTTGCAAATGTATTAAAAATAAAAAACAGAAAACCACATTTACATAAGCATTCAGACCCTTTACTCAGTACTTTGTTGAAGCACCTTGTCACGCTCTGACCTTAGTTATCTATGTTTTCTTTATTATTTTGGTTAGGTCAGGGTGTGACTAGGGTGGGTATGCTGGTTTCGTATTGTCTAGGGTTTTTTGTATGTCTAGGGGTTTTGGTAGTCTAGGTATATGTAGGTCTATGGTGGCCTGAATTGGTTCCCAATCAGAGGCAGCTGTTTATCGTTGT
>NW_019954309.1:0-1821 GCF_002910315.2 Salvelinus sp. IW2-2015
TTTCTTCCACTTTGACATGACTATTTTGTGTAGATCGATGAAAGAAGAAAGTTAATTTAATCAATTTTGATCCTACTTTGTAACGCAACAAAATGTGGAAAAACTCCGGGGTGTGAATACTTTCTGAAGGCACTGTATTTTAGAGGCTATTGTATAAACTGTATTTATAATTAAATGACAATATTTTAGGTTGTCAATAATTCTAGTACACAATTTCTGATATCGCATGAGTTACTTTTAAYATCCCGAATCTCTTCCTCAAGCAAGTCATCCAGATCCTGAGGCAGCAAAGCGTCCCCAAACCATCACACTACCACCACCATGCTTGAACATTGGCATACGGTTCTTACTGTGAAATGCAGTGTTTGGTATTTGACAGGCATAATGGGACCCATGGCATACAAAAAGTTATACTTTTAACTAATATGTCCTTAGAACATTCTTCCAAGAGTCTTGATGATCTTCCAGGTGCGTTTTGGCAAACTTGAGTCAAATTTTGTACGAGATGTGTCCCATAATGTCATGCTTGAAAACACAAATATCGCCGAGTTAAAGCCGTTCTGCATGCAAGTGGGCCAAAATGCCTCCACAGCGATGTGAGAGACTGATCAACAACTACAAGACGCATTTAGTTGTATTCATTGCAGCTAAAGGTGGCSCAACCAGTTATTGAGTGTAAGGGGGCAATTACTTTTTCACACAGCGGAATTGTGTGTTGCATAACTTTGTTTTTTAAATAAAATAAGTATACTTTTGTTATTTGTAAACTCGGGTTCGCTTTATCTAATATTAGGTTTTGGTTGTGTAACAACACTGTAGGTGGAGTGTGTCATGTGTAGTAGTACAAAACCAAGAGGCAGACAAGGCAGTTCAGCACTCAAAGGGGATGTATTAACTCAKAAATGGTTCACAGGTAGCTTGGGGAATCTTCATGTCCCAAAAGAATGTTCTCACAAAATAAGGCAAATACTCAAAACCAACAACTGGCCCTTTATGGCAGTAACTGAATGTAAACTTAAATCACTGGGGGAAAATAATCTTTGACTCAAGTTTGCCAAAAAGCACCTGGAAGATCATCAAGACTCTTCAGAGCAGAGAGACTCAAACCTTTGGCATTGGGTGCTTACTGGTGCAATGTTTGTGACACAGGTTCGGCGTGTCCTCCTCGTGGCTCTCTCTCTGCCRCTCTCTGAATGCCACTACATCTCCATGATTTTCCACCCTAATTGCAGCCAGCTGTACAAGATGTGCAGCTGCAGTCAATTAAGTCTATGTGGSGAGATGCCACACCTTATAATGAGTGGTTTAGGCACCAGGTGGGTCCAAAAGCCGGTCTTTCCCACCCGTACACACCTCGGGTGCCAATACTTGAAGATCTGATAACYTTCAATATCAWAAATAGAGAAAKTCTGAAATGGGCAAATACTTTTCACAGCACTGTACATGTTGGGGTATGCTATTCACAYGGACATATTGTTCCGTCTCACGATTCCAGAGCATGAAACGGCACAGGGGATATTCAGTGTTCTYRATGGCTATATTGACGAAAAACAGATTCCATGGGATCGAATGGTGGGCTTTTGCACAGATGGGGCTCCATCTATGGCGGGTAGGCAGGCAGGCCTCTYCACTCTTGTTATYAATGTGTTTCTCTCTGCCATATGGATGCATTGTATGATACATGGAGAACAACTGGRGGCAAAAGAGCTAAGCACAGAACTCTGAGATATACTGCAGCAGGTAACTTCGATTGTAAACATGGTTGGGTAGGTTACTTTCTAAATGTAATCCGTTAGTTACTAGTTACCTGTCAAATTGTAA
>NW_019954310.1:0-1820 GCF_002910315.2 Salvelinus sp. IW2-2015
TAGTAACATATGGTCTGTCTGCGTACAGTGGACTAGTGTAGTAACATATGGTCTGTCTGCGTACAGTGGACTTGTCCGTGAAGGCTTCTGAAGGACACATGTAAGGCTTCTTCCCTGTTTGAATCCTCTGGTGCCTCTGGAGGGCATTCAGCGGGGTGAACTGCTTATCACAATCTGTACAGTGGTACGGACGCTCACCTGAGACAGAACATACAGAGGTCAGACAGGGGTTAAAGGTCAGCAGTAATAAGTTACTATGAATGGAAGCACTCTGGGCGAAGGCCCGACCACAGAGTTCACACTTGTAAGGCCTGGAGCCCGTGTGGATTCTGGAGTGGTGTTTCAGGTATTCTTTAGAGGCAAAGCTTTTCCCACAGCTCTCACACATAAAAGGCTTCTCTCCTATAACACAAAACAACACAAATATGTAAAGGTTGTGTAGATAGGGTTCACAGATGCTGACACTGAAATGGACACAGAAATGGTATCAAAAGCCCAACCTAACATGTAGAGTATTGTGTCTCTGGGTAAGAGATGAACGTCTTACCTGTGTGGACCCTCTTGTGATAACACAACATGTGGTTCTGGCTGAACCTTGCATCACACTGGTCACAGGCGAAAGGCTTCTCTCCTGTGTGAGTCCTGTGGTGTATCTTGAGAGCTGAGCTCTGGGAAAACTTGGCTTCACAGTCAGTGCAGGAGTAGGGCTTGTCTCCTGTGTGTGTTCTCTCGTGTAGCGTCAACGCTGTCTTAGAGCTCAGCGACTTGTTACACACAAACAGGTGTGCCGCACACCGCCTCCCTCATGCACCTAGACGTAGAGAAGAGTAGATATTTATTGTCTCAACAAATGATTAGACTTGCAGCAAATAGAAACTGAAGAGGAAATACCATGTTCATATATTGTAGTGCATTTGGTGTAGCCATTTACAGCTCTAGTTAAAAGTAATGCACTAGGGGAACAGGACGTCAATCCAGAGAATTCTACATAAAAGTGCTACAAAAGCAATCCCAAATCCCCCGACTGAGACCGGTCCTAACCTTTCGTCGGAGGCGCGTCACGTCCTTCTTGCATTTGAACGTCTTGGTGCAGACCTCGCAGGGGTACAGTCTCTCGTCACTGTGGAAGTGTCTCTGATGGATCCTCAGGTTTCAACAGTTGGCAAAAGTCTGCTGGCAGGTGTCACAATGGTATGTCACCTCCCCCTGCACACCGTGGCTCATCCTGGTGGTCATGGTAACAATGGAGGAGTGTAGTTATTAGAGATGTGATCAGAACAACAATGAAAATAGTTGAGATTTTAGGTTTTCTATCCCTTTTAAAAGTGCTCAAAGCACTTTACATTGTAAGGTACATTGGGCTCCCCTCATTTGCAAACCCAACAATCCATCCAACAAACGTGTAACTAATGTGTAATGTCCAACTCCACCTCCTTAAAGTGCTTCAGGTAGCTCTTATCATCGTGGAAGGTCTGTTGACACTTGCCACACTTGTTTTGGGTGTCAGCATGTCTGGATGATCTGTTGAGGGCACCTTCCTCACCCATCGCTTCCTTCCTGGAGAAGAAAAGTGAGTCATCAGGACAATCCTATGGTTTATCTCCTTCCATATCATCGACGTCTGTTGACCTCAGCCCCGCCCCCTCTTTTTCAGGCAGCAGCTCTGGAAGGGCCTCTCCTGCCTCCTTTTGTGTAATAACAATAAACATCACAATCAATTGGATTTATACAGCACTTTTTCAAAATGCTTCACACACCTCAAAGCATGTCACCATAGCAACTACCTGTGTATTCTCAGTGTTCTCCTCTTGACCGGCTGT
>NW_019954311.1:0-1820 GCF_002910315.2 Salvelinus sp. IW2-2015
TAGTAACATATGGTCTGTCTGCGTACAGTGGACTAGTGTAGTAACATATGGTCTGTCTGCGTACAGTGGACTTGTCCGTGAAGGCTTCTGAAGGACACATGTAAGGCTTCTTCCCTGTTTGAATCCTCTGGTGCCTCTGGAGGGCATTCAGCGGGGTGAACTGCTTATCACAATCTGTACAGTGGTACGGACGCTCACCTGAGACAGAACATACAGAGGTCAGACAGGGGTTAAAGGTCAGCAGTAATAAGTTACTATGAATGGAAGCACTCTGGGCGAAGGCCCGACCACAGAGTTCACACTTGTAAGGCCTGGAGCCCGTGTGGATTCTGGAGTGGTGTTTCAGGTATTCTTTAGAGGCAAAGCTTTTCCCACAGCTCTCACACATAAAAGGCTTCTCTCCTATAACACAAAACAACACAAATATGTAAAGGTTGTGTAGATAGGGTTCACAGATGCTGACACTGAAATGGACACAGAAATGGTATCAAAAGCCCAACCTAACATGTAGAGTATTGTGTCTCTGGGTAAGAGATGAACGTCTTACCTGTGTGGACCCTCTTGTGATAACACAACATGTGGTTCTGGCTGAACCTTGCATCACACTGGTCACAGGCGAAAGGCTTCTCTCCTGTGTGAGTCCTGTGGTGTATCTTGAGAGCTGAGCTCTGGGAAAACTTGGCTTCACAGTCAGTGCAGGAGTAGGGCTTGTCTCCTGTGTGTGTTCTCTCGTGTAGCGTCAACGCTGTCTTAGAGCTCAGCGACTTGTTACACACAAACAGGTGTGCCGCACACCGCCTCCCTCATGCACCTAGACGTAGAGAAGAGTAGATATTTATTGTCTCAACAAATGATTAGACTTGCAGCAAATAGAAACTGAAGAGGAAATACCATGTTCATATATTGTAGTGCATTTGGTGTAGCCATTTACAGCTCTAGTTAAAAGTAATGCACTAGGGGAACAGGACGTCAATCCAGAGAATTCTACATAAAAGTGCTACAAAAGCAATCCCAAATCCCCCGACTGAGACCGGTCCTAACCTTTCGTCGGAGGCGCGTCACGTCCTTCTTGCATTTGAACGTCTTGGTGCAGACCTCGCAGGGGTACAGTCTCTCGTCACTGTGGAAGTGTCTCTGATGGATCCTCAGGTTTCAACAGTTGGCAAAAGTCTGCTGGCAGGTGTCACAATGGTATGTCACCTCCCCCTGCACACCGTGGCTCGTCCTGGTGGTCATGGTAACAATGGAGGAGTGTAGTTATTAGAGATGTGATCAGAACAACAATGAAAATAGTTGAGATTTTAGGTTTTCTATCCCTTTTAAAAGTGCTCAAAGCACTTTACATTTTAAGGTACATTGGGCTCCCCTCATTTGCAAACCCAACAATCCATCCAACAAACGTGTAACTAATGTGTAATGTCCAACTCCACCTCCTTAAAGTGCTTCAGGTAGCTCTTATCATCGTGGAAGGTCTGTTGACACTTGCCACACTTGTTTTGGGTGTCAGCATGTCTGGATGATCTGTTGAGGGCACCTTCCTCACCCATCGCTTCCTTCCTGGAGAAGAAAAGTGAGTCATCAGGACAATCCTATGGTTTATCTCCTTCCATATCATCGACGTCTGTTGACCTCAGCCCCGCCCCCTCTTTTTCAGGCAGCAGCTCTGGAAGGGCCTCTCCTGCCTCCTTTTGTGTAATAACAATAAACATCACAATCAATTGGATTTATACAGCACTTTTTCAAAATGCTTCACACACCTCAAAGCATGTCACCATAGCAACTACCTGTGTATTCTCAGTGTTCTCCTCTTGACCGGCTGT
>NW_019954312.1:0-1820 GCF_002910315.2 Salvelinus sp. IW2-2015
GGGCGTCCCACCTCATCAACAGCCAGTGATACTGCAGGGCGCCATATTCAAAACAACAGAAATCCCATAATTTAAATTCCTCAAACATACAAGTATTTTACACCATTTTAAAGCTACACTTGTTGTAAATCCTGCCAAAGTGTCCGATTTCAAAAAGGTTTTACGACGAAAGCACACCAAACGATTATGTAAGGTATGAGCCAAGTCACAGAAAAAAACAGCTATGTTTCCTAAAGAGAGCATTAACAAAAAGCAGAAATAGAGATAAAATGAATCACTAACCTTTGATAATCTTCATCAGATGACACTCATAGGACTTCATGTTACACAATACATGTATTTTATGTTCGGTAAAGTTCATATTTATATCCAAAAATATGAGTTTAGGCAAGACGCTACTGTATCACTTGGCAAAAAAGCCTGAGAAAATGCATAGCACCACATTAAAATGAATGAGTATGAAAATTACTATAAAATCAAACTTTCATTAAATCACACATGAAAGATATCAAATTAAAGCTACACTGGTTGTGAATCCAGCCAACATGTCAGAATTCAAATAGGCATTTCAGCGAAAGCATACAATGCTATTATCTGAGCATAGCACCATTGTAAACAAAAGAGAGAAAACATTTCAACCCTGCAGGAGCGACACAAAACGCAGAATAAAAATATAATTCATGCCTTACCTTTGACGAGCTTCTGTTGTTGGCACTCCAATATGTCCCATAAACATCACAAATGGTCCTTTTGTTCGATTAATTCCGTCGATATATGTCCAAAATGTCCATTTATTTGGCGCGTTTGATCCAGAAAAACACCGGTTCCAACTTGCTCAAACATAACAACAAAATATATCAAAGGTTACCTTTAAACTTTGACAAAAAATGTCAAACTACTTATGTAATACAACTTTAAGTATTTTTTTACGTTACTAATCGATAAAATTGAAGACGGGATGATATGTGTTCAATACAGGATTAAAACGATATGTAGCATGCCTTCTGTTTGATTGAAACGCATGTCTAGGACACCAGGAGTGCCTCGACTTCAAGATGGCCGTATTTCTTCATTACACAAAGAAATAACCTCAACCTATTTCTCACGACTGTTGACATCCAGTGGAAGCCGTAGGAACTGCAAGCAAGTTGCTTAGAAATCTGGTGTCCCAATAAAAACCCATTGAAAAGACGGTGACCTCAACAACAAAAAAACAATCTGAATGGTTTGTCCTCGGGGTTTCGCCTGTTAAATAAGTTATGTTATACCCACAGACATGATTCAAACAGTTTTAGAATCTTCAGAGTGTTTTCTATCCAAATCTACTAATGATATGCATATCTTATCTCCTGACGATGAGTAACTGGCAGTTGAATTTGGGTATGTTTTTCATCCAAATGTGAAAATGCTGCCCCCTACCCTAGAGAAGTTAACACAAATAGCTTCATCACTTTTCATATTGTATTCACATCATATTGGATGAAAACTTGACAGATAAAGGGGTATCCTTTCCAAGTTACAGTATTTGGTCTATACAGTTTTTAATAACATCACAAAATGAAAAACAATGACTTTAGTTTTCCATAGTTCCTCACTGGCCACTTCCCACATTGTTACGTTAGAAATATTGTTCCATTATCACTTTTTGGACATTAGAGTTTTGGACGGGCAAAAGTTTCTCTAGACAAAGGCATTCCTTTGGTTGATACTAAAGGGTAGAGAGAGAGTTCTTTCCTGCTTAAATGTACGACCGGGTGTGAGCTGTCAACACGGCAGTTCCCTCCTCCTCCTTTGTCCCTGTTTATTGTCAACCCCCCCCC
>NW_019954313.1:0-1819 GCF_002910315.2 Salvelinus sp. IW2-2015
GTGTGTGTGTGTGTGTGTGTGTAGGATAGATTTGTCTTGATCAGTGTTGTTTGTCTGACTGCCAGCATTGTGTCTGTAGCAGAGCCATCCATGCCCAGGCCCCCTCTACTCCCGACCCCTTCCCAGCCTGGTCCCCTCGTCTCTGGGCAGCTAGGGGGCAGCATGCCCTGGAGCCATCTTGGAGGTGTTGGTTTAGGCTCTCTGCCAAGACAGGATTAGTGACAGACAATATCGGGTGTGTCCACATATCTAGTTTGAGCTGGCCTTCACTGGGGGAGGGGGAAGGAGGAGAGGAGAGGAGAGGAGAGGAGAGGAGAGGGAAAAGACATGGCCACGGTTTGAGGTTTGTGTGAAATGTATGATAAGCAAAAAAAGTTATATTGACCAATATTATTGTTATGTTTTCTTAATTTTAAGAAAGAGAATTTCATGTATTACTATTTTGATTCAATAAGATCAATCTCTTCATAAATAATCCAAACAACACATTTAACGTCATATCATAAAAATATTATTTGATAGAACACTGCCACATCCTAATATTTGAACTCCTCACACATCACATTAAAATATCAAGCATAATAACATAGATCTTGGTTTATCTGAAAACAGATTTGCGGTGGAGTTGCTACTGAAGGAACAGTCCTTTAAAGTCCAGCCTCTTTTGTTGCTTCATTGTTGCAGCTTATTGTGTCAAGAGTAATGCTAGCTGACTGAAAAACAGTCCACGGCCCAACATTACTGTTGTGGGAAGCCCGTGCAGCCGAAACTAGACCACTGTAAACCACCAACGCCTTTGGATGGGAACACCAGCATACAGTTCTGATTTTTTTTTATAAAGAAAGTTTGTTCCCCTCTTTTGTCTTGACTCTAAATGGCTCTAAATTCTAAATGGATTCATGACACAGATTCGGGTCATATTAACTTATCACCCTAATGATGCCGGAACTCGATACCAAACGTGACTTCCCTGATGCTCGTCTAGGAATACGCCAAGCAAATCAAAGTTCACATTTAATGTGTTTGTTCGGAGCGAGTGGGAGCCTCCAGAACGCAAAGGGAGCAATGTGAAAAATAGATTGTATTTGTTGTTTCTTTTTTAATAAACCAAAGCTCAGGAATTAACAACAATCAGACCTTTTCAATATTGCCTAAGCTGATTTGTGTGCATTTCGAGTAGGAGACAAAGGCTTTGGCTGCTGTAGCTGAGTTTTGCCAAGCAACCAATTCACTCAAGAATCCAAGCTTGCGTCTAGGCACCTAAGGTGGAGCCTACACACACACCTACATGCCTTCTGAGTAGAGTGATGAACCGTCCTAAATCGCTGTTCATTTACGTATGGGGGTAGACACAGGGGCTGTCTCAGGACTTGTCATCGACTGTGTGTGTGTGTGTGTGTGTGTGTATTCTATGTGTTTGTATCTGTGTGTCTGAGCAGGGGCGTCAGTGGCCAGCAGGAGTTGGAGAAGTGGGGATTGTTGGATGGTTCTGGAGGAAAGGGGACATGCTATCACACATGCTATCACTGTCTACCCCACAGGAGAGGTCTCTGTAGGGGGAAGAGAGTGCCCTCTGCATCTTACTCTCCAAAACATCTATCCTGTTATTGCACACACCTCCACACACATTCTATCTCACACACTCTTTCTCTTCATTTCTATCTCTTTCTCTTTTGCTCTTTCTCTTAATTTCTCTCTCTTTCTCTCTCTTTTCTTTATTTCTCTCTCTTTCTCTTCATTTCTTTATTTCTCTCTCTTTCTCTTCATTTCTCTCTTTCTCTCTCTTTCTCTTTCTCTTCATTTCTTTCTCTTTCTCTTC
>NW_019954314.1:0-1819 GCF_002910315.2 Salvelinus sp. IW2-2015
AGAGGAGATGAGGTAGAGGGAAAGTTCATTAGAGTTACAGTAACTAACTGCACCTCAGATGCAGCCCAATAAATGCTTCACAGAGTTCAAGTAACAGACACATCTCACATCCAACTGTCAGGAGAAGACTGCGTGAATCAAGGCCTTCATGGTCGAATTGCTGCAAAGAAACCACTACTAAAGGACACCAATAGAAGAAGAGGACTTGCTTGGGCCAAGAAAACACGAGCAATGGACATTAGACCGGTGAAAATCTTCCTTTGGTCTGATGAGTCCAAATTTGAGATTTTTGTTCCAACCGCCGTGTCTTTGTGAGACGCAGAGTAGGTGAACGGATGATCTCTGATGTGTGGTTCCCATCGTGAACGAGGAGGAGCTGTGATGGTGCTTTGCTGGTGACACTGTCAGTGATTTATTTAGAATTCAAAGGCACATTAACCAGCATGGCTACCACAGCATTCTGCAGTGATACGCCATCCTACCTGGTTTGGGCTTAGTGGGACTATTATTGTTTTCAACAGGACAATGACCCAACACACCTCAGCTGTGTAAGGCTATTTGACCAGCCAGGAGAGTGATGGAGTGCTGCATCAGATGACCTGGCCTCAACAATCACCCACCTCTCAACACCCAATTGAGATGGTTTTGGGATGAGTTGGACTGCAGAGTGAAGGAAAGCAGCCAACAAGTGCTCAGCATATGTGGAAACACCTTCAAGACTGTTGAAAAGCATTCCTCATGAAGCTGGTTGAGAGAATGCCAAGAGTGTGCAAAGCTGTCATCAAGGCAAAGGGTGGCTACTTTTAAGAATCTAAAATATATTTAGATGTGTTTAACACTTTTTTGGTTACTACATGATTCCATATGTGTTATTTCATAGTTTTGATGTCTTCACTATTATTCTACAATGTAGAAAATAGTAAAAATAAAGAAAACCCCTTGAAGGAGAAGGTGTGTCCAAACTTTTGACTGGTACTGTATATCAATACATAAATCAGTCAATCAATCAATCTGATCAGTACATAAGTTGAGTCAGTACCTTCCCACAGCAACGAGCTTTGTCGATAATCTTCAGAGCAAACTCCTGTCCTGTCGACCTGTCAATCAATCAATCAATCAATCAATCAAGTACAGTGGGTGTTTCTCAATTATGCATACTACTGTGCTCCACACACGCTCTGAGGACGTTTCTCATTTGTTTATGTTCTCGTGAGGACAAGAGTGTGGAGAACACAGAAAATGTTCCATTTGAGAAGCACTCCATGCTAACGTTACCGCATTAATGTTACCTTTGACCAATACAGACAAAACAAGATAACTACATAAAGCAAATACTTAACGTTTTACTTCATAATTAGCAACTACCTATATGTGAATCGTATTAATCTAGCTAGCCAGCTAGTTTTACGCGTAAAAAAAGGATGTTGTTATGCAAGGTAGATGGCCAACATTAGCTACAAATTCTTTGAGTGTAGCTAGCTATCTACCAATTATTTTCGTCAGTTAGCCTGTGATCTACGACACTACAGGCAGTTAAACATTGTAACATTAGCAAAGTATGTATTTATTAAAGTTTTTAAGATACAATATTGTATTCAGGCAACGTGTGAGATGTGAATAGGCATTATTATATTTTCTCTCTCTTCAGCTCAAAACCAGCTGCCATTGTTTGTGTGGGTGCGTCACATAACGTCAACAATTCTGGAAATATTTCAGTTGAAGCGTGCGTCAATATGTGTACTGACCTCATCTGAGAACTGCCCTCAGTGTTCCATTTCATCTGAGAACTACCCTCAGTGTTCCATTTCATCTGAGAACT
>NW_019954315.1:0-1818 GCF_002910315.2 Salvelinus sp. IW2-2015
CTGACAAAAAAATCAATGGGGGAAATCTCGGCCGATAATTCGACCATGAGTACAAGTTTAGATAGCTGTCCGATAAACTAATTTGGCAATCTAAAAAATGTTAGCTGACATGGGCTAATTGACTGACTATCAGTGTCTGACATAAACAAGAGAAACCTTTCTGAAACACAACCACATTTCGAAATTGCACATTGTGTATTCTACTATTCTAACCCATAACAGTAAATTGWGACCCGTCTGAGTTCCTAATTGATTCGAAGTCCTTTAAAAGGAGCCGCGGGACGCAAGTTGCCCAATTTAACCCTAGACAATGTCATGCGTGAAAAGTCTCGGAAGCCGACCGTTTCAAATAAACTGGCCACTGAGTATAAATGATATGAATAGTGATAGATGAGCTAATGAAATAGTCTTCCAATGCAACGTTAGCCTAGTCTACTACAGGCTGCACAGTTTTGTCGTTCACGTGTCGCCTTGCAAAACCGGTCACATAAAACATTGTAGCTTCAAGGTAATCAAAATCGAAAGTAAAATGTTTCTTTCGTTTTTATTTTATTTTCAACTTTACATTGTTCATTCTATAGCTACTAGGCTACTATGCTATTGTTAATACACAATTTATCATACTTAAGTTGACTGTTCACTTAAAATCCCAGACTATATTCAAATGAAAGCTTTAACAGCCTCTGCTGTTTTTTTGAATCCCAGACTGTAGCTTTAACACGAAATAATTTTTGTTTTTATTTTATCTTTTCAACTTTACAATGTTCATTATATAGCTACTGTAGGCCTACTGTGCTATTGACTAATAAACGGATAAAGTAATCCTTCTCACCCCCCCCCCCTTAAAAGATTTAGATGCACTATTGTAAAGTGGCCGTTCCACTGGATGTCATAAGGTGAATGCACCAATTTGTAAGTCGCTCTGGATAAGAGCGTCTGCTAAATGACTTAAATGTAAATGTAAATGTAAACAATTTATCATGATCAAGTTTACTATTCACTTTAATAATGGTTAAATCTGAGGAGCAAAACATKAATTCCTACCGTGGTGCTGGTACAGAACTGGAGTGCAGACTGGCATTCAAATCACTGTACAGATATAGCCTTGGAACACTTCACAGACAGGTAATACAGGTGAGTGACTAGCGTGACGATTAGTGTAACTTAGGCTACGGAAATAATAATAACAATAGTATAATGAATACAGATATTTACAAACGCAAGTTGAGTTCATAAAGGTAAAAGAGGAAACATACATCCTTGTATGCCATGGGTTTTATGTGTACTTATGTTAGCAAATGTTGCATAAAAGTCAGACACAATGCAGGCTACAAACGTATTATAACTCTWGCAGGCCAATCCTTCTGCTGGAGGTATGCTGGGTATGCTTGCCATTCCAAAGAAACATACAGTAAATTTAGGGAATGCTTGTAAAGCTGTGGGAGTAGTGCTACTGTATGATCAAACTGCCATTCAGCTCCTGAAATCCATCTGCTTGAAATCGAGCACAATGTCAAATTCTTCGAGAGGGATAATTCAATTCACCTACAATGACACAAGCAGGKAAAGGAATTATGTTTCTGTATCTAGAATCCACTCCAGAAWGATGTCCTGGTTGTCTGTAAGACAAAAAACTAACCAAATTATACTCCGTTTGTACAGTTTGAACAACAGTTGAACCGTGCCAGCATAACATCAACATTAGGGTAGACAAGTTGAACATGCAAACATGTGCATAGGCACAGAGGTTACATTTACAGCAATATCAATAAATCAATCAATCAAATGTATTTATAAAGCCCTTTTTACATCAGCCAA
>NW_019954316.1:0-1818 GCF_002910315.2 Salvelinus sp. IW2-2015
GGGTTGTCCTCGGGGTTTCGCCTGCCATATCAGTTCTGTTGTACTCACAGACATAATTTGAACAGTTTTAGAAACTTTAGAGTGTTTATCCAAATCCACCAAACATATGCATATCCTAGCTTCTGGGCCTGAGTAACAAGCAGTTTACCTTGGGCATGCTTTTCATCCGGACGTGAAAGTACTGCCCCCTACCCAAGAGAGGTTAAGTCATACCACAGATTCTCAATTGGATTGAGCTCTGGGCTTTGACTAGGCCATTCCAATACATTTAAATGTTTCCTCTTAAACCACTTGAGTGTTGCTTTAGCAGTATGCTTAGGGTCATTGTCCTGCTGGAAGGTGAACCTCTGTCCCAGTCTCAAATCTCTGGAAGACTGAAACCGGTTTCCCTCAAGATTTTCCCTGTATTTAGCGCCATCCATCATTCCTTCAATTCTCACCAGTTGCCCAGTCCCTGCTGATGAAAAATATCCCCACAACATGATGTTGCCACAATCATGCTTCACTGTGGGGATGGTGTTCTCGGAGTGATGGGAGGTGTTGGGTTTATGTCAGACATGTTGTTTTCCTTAATGGCCAAAAAGCTCAATTTTAGTCTCATCTGACCAGAGTACCTTCTTCCATATGTTTGGCGAACACCAAATGTGTTTGCTTATTTTTTTCTTTAAGCAATGGCTTTTTTTCTGGCCACTCTTTCCGTAAYGCCCAGCTCTGTGGAGTGTACGGCTTAAAATGGTCCTATGGACAGATACTCCAATCTCCGCTGTTGAGCTTTGCAGCTCATTCAGGGTTATCTTTGGTCTCTTTGTAGCCTCTCTAATTAATGCCCTCCTTGCCTGGTCCGTGAGTTTTGGTGGGCGGCTCTCTCTTAGCAGGTTTGTTGTGGTGCCATATTGTTTACATTTTTTAATAAGGAATTTAGTGGTGCTCAGAGGCATGTTCAAAGTTTCAGATATTATTTTATAACTGAACCCTGATCTGTACTTCTCCACAACTTTGCCCCTGACCTGTTTGGAGAGCTCCTTGGTCTTCATGGTACCCCTTGCTTAGGGGTGTTGCAGACTCTGGGGCCTTTCAGAACAGGTGTGTATACATACTGAGATCATGTGACACTTAGATTGCCCACAGGTGGACTTTATTTAACTAATTATGTGACTTCTGAAGGTAATTGCACCAGATCTTATTTAGGGGCTTCATAGCAAAGGGGGTGAATACATATGTACGCACCACAAAAAGTTGCCTACACAACAAATGAGAGCTTGCATTTGTTATGGATTTCATCATTCTTCTATGTGCTTAACATATTTGTGCGTAAAAGTATTATTTGAGGGGTTTGATAAGTAGGAGTGAGAAAGTGTCCAAAGAAATGAGTACCACTGAAATAAAGGATAAATATATATATTTTTAATTGAAACACGTCCAACCAACACAAAGAAACATGCGCACACACACTCATCCTTGTCCCTGATGCTATGTCTGTGAAGAGTGAGCGATGACTTGCGTGCATGCATGCTTCTGCAGAAAGTTGCAGGAAATTAGAATCACTGTTGCGTTCTTTTAATGTCTTATGTGAATTAAGTTTAAAACATTTAATKAACTTTCTACTAAGTTCAATACATTTCTTAATTATGTTTAATTATTGTTGTGCATGCATGTACGTGTGGTTGTGTAGGTAAGCCTTTACTCATTAGAGTGCAGGGCAATTGGATTTGATTTGCGGTCATTTGTATGGATGTAGAAAAATACAAAATGTCAGGGCTGAATCAGGCTATGAAATAGAGTAATTACGTTTACTTTCTCTGCATTATCCCTGAACAC
>NW_019954317.1:0-1818 GCF_002910315.2 Salvelinus sp. IW2-2015
CAAACTTTCATTAAATCACACATGTAAGATACCAAATTAAAGCTACACTCGTTGTGAATCCAGCCAACATGTCAGATTTCAAAAAGGCTTTTCGGCGAAAGCATAAGATGCTATTATCTGATGATAGCACAACAGTAAACAAAGAGAGTGTAGCATATTTCAACCCTGCAGGCACGACACAAAACGCAGAAATAAAATATAAATCATGCCTTACCTTTGACGCGATTCTTTTGTTGGCACTCCAATATGTCCCATAAACATCACAAATTGTCCTTTTGTTCGATTAATTCCGTCCATATGAATCCAAATTGTCCATTTATTTGGCGCGTTTGATCCAGAAAAAAACTGCTTCCAATTTGCACAATGTCCAGTATCTCAAAGAAATATCATTGAACAGACAGTGACCTAAAAAAAAGAAGAATGAATGGTTAGTCCTCGGGGTTTTGCCTGCTACATAAGTTCTGTTATACTTACAGACATGGTTCAAACAGTTGTAGAAACTTCAAAGTGTTTTCTATCCAAATCTACTAATAATATGCATATCTTATATTCTGGGGATGAGTAGAAGGAAGTTGAAATTGGGATCGCTATTTATCCAAAAGTGAAAATGCTGCCCCCTATCCTAGAGAAGTTAAGGAGTTTGTTGTACATGAGGTCCTAAAATGGACATCGTAATGGTCCTGCCTTTACCCCTTCATAGCAGCCATGAGAAGAACAAGATGTCATAAATTCTCACTAAAGTACAATTCATATGTTGCCAGTGCCATGCACATTGTAATTACAACTTATACTGACATCATCCTCCACTTGGACCGCCTTCAGTACAAAACTAACTGTGTTCTTAGCTGATCATTAGATTACACATCACATGCTATCTGCTCGGTCCATTATCTCAACATACTTAAGGGTTGCAGAACGCCATTGGGTTCCCACATCAGTCGCTGATGTAGCCTAATGAGCTGACAATGCTGGATGGCAGCTGAGTGCTAAGAGGCTACAGCAGGGAATATGGAAACCCAGGTGCACCTGTCTATCTACTCACAGGGGGAGAACTGTGGGAGACGCATAGTGTTGCATAGTAAAAAAAACAGTTACACATCATTGATAGTGAATAAGTAGGCGGTGTTGATGTAGCGTTCCGAGTAGAAAAGGAGTTTGTTCATATCGTTATAGASAAAGCTTTGAATATAGATTTGTGCTCAGGGCTTAAAGCAGCAGCCAGCAGTAGAAACAATAACAAAGCATATTTCCCACCCATTTTGGTAAAAAGCTGAAGGATGTGGCTGGAGAAATGTAACAACTCTCAAATTCATAGAAAGTGTTATGGATGCAAGGACTGATATCCAAATGATATTTTGAATCATTTGAGGCCTATTTGCATTTACTTTGTTTACGAACATCGTATTTTGGGTTCTGATGTAGTACGATAATATAATAATATCCCACTAGGCACAGACATGAATTCAACGTTGGTTTTAACGTAATTTAATTGAAATGATGTGGAAACAACATTGATTCAACCAGTCTGTGAGCAGTGGGATATGCCATTTAGTGGACTCTTTTATCCAAAATAACTTACAGTCATGCTTGCATACATTTAACACACAGGTGGTCCTAGGAAAATAATCCACTATTCTGGAGTTGCAAGCATCAGAGAGAGAGGAGGAGAAGAAGAAGGAGCATGCCTGAGGCCCTATTCCCYCTACCAGATATAAAGGAGAGTCTGAGGAGCGGGGGTGGCGAAAGAGAATTCTACTTTTCAAATCACATTACATCCTTGCCTTACCTTTTGTTGTGACTGGCAACGCGACATGGTCC
>NW_019954318.1:0-1817 GCF_002910315.2 Salvelinus sp. IW2-2015
TGCTGTCAGCTGTTTTTACGGGTCCCCTTCTGACTCAAATGGATGGATGTCTTCTCTGTGTTGAGAGAGTGAGAGAGGGATGAGAGACGGCGTGAAGTTTGAGCACACACTCACAGGCACAAACACAAGTGCGCACACAGTCGCACACACTCGCAGGCAGGCGGACACACACGCACACACACACAGTCTGGCCAGCCCAACTAAGGCAGGGTCAGTGTCAGGTCGTGACCTGATTACTGTTGTTATGGCTACTTCTTCCCCTCACACAGCTGGCCCTCAGTTACTCTTTGTTCAGTCAAGTGTATCTAACTGTACCCTGAATGCCCTTGCTCCTCAGTAACCCTGGCAGCTCAGGGACATTAGCTGTGAACGATGTGTTTAGCCTGGCTTCACACTACTGCCGTAGGACAGTAGGACAGCTCCAGGGCAGCTGTGGGAGGTTTTTCTTCCCAGTGACCCGCTATAAAAACAACACACAGATACAGATGATCTTCTAATCAAGACTAGCGTGGTCTCTCTAGGCGGTGTCTCTCTACCCTCAGTACATCCACAGATTGTTACTAGATCCCGTGCTGACGAGTATAAGGTTGTGTCCTGTAGCCCTACACGAGTTAAAGTACTGTCTGCACGACACACTGTGATTTCTCACTCTAGGAGGGAGTCTTTAATCTAAACTCAAACGTCTCCAGATTACAAGGTTGTGTCCTGTTCTACTCAGTGTGATTGTTCTCTCTAGTAATGCCCTCTGACAGTAGGGGCCTAGTGTTCTCTGATCTCTCAGTACATGGTAGTTAATCAACAGTCATGGTGCGTTCGTGTCAACCACTTCTCTCGACCGTTCTGAACCATTCTAAACTGTGTGGAAGTGTGGAGTCGACTCGCCAGTAACAGCTGAGTCCTWGTCAAAAGTGCCCTCCCTCCTCTGTTTGTCCTCTGTTTGTTGTGGCTAGATGTCGAAGAAATTCATATATTTTTTGAATCAGTCATCTAATCTTTCCCAACTGCCACCCGGAATCCTTTGGAAATTAGGCTATCCCTTTAATTAGCCTATCCTTTTAATTAAGCTATCCCTTTAATTAGGCTATCCCTTTAATGAGGGTATCCCTTTAATTAGGCTATCCCTTTAAGGAGGCTATCCCTTTAATTAAGCTATCCCTTTAATTAGGCTATCCCTTTAATGCGGCTATCCCTTTAATTAAGCTATCCCTTTAATTAGGCTATCACTTAAATGAGTCTATCCCTTTAATGAGGCTATCCCCTTAATTAGGCTATCCCTTTAATTAAGATATCCCTTTAATTAGCCTATCCCTATAATTAGGCTATCCCTTTGATTAGACTATCCCTTTAATTAGGATATCCCTTTAATTAGCCTATCCCTTTAATTAGGCTATCCCTTTAATTAGCATCTCTCTTTAATTAGGCTATCCCTTTGATTAGCCTATCCCTTTAATGAGGGTATCCCTGTTATAGTCCCTTTTGACCCCCTGTCTTCCAACTGTAACTTCACACGTAAAATAACTTTGGCAGAGCAAAATGTCAAACTGTAAAATGATATATTTCTGTTTCTTCCCAACACAGCAGTGACCAAACAGACCAGGGTTACTACACCTGCAACATTAAGGGAACACGCTGAGTAGTAAATGCCATCGGTGCGACCATCAAAGACATCCCCAGTGGGACACCCGTCTGTGTTTTATTTGATGTGAGGTTTTAGTGCTATTGATGTACAGACCACCCTCTGGGCAGTGGACATGTGTTACCATGGTGAGGAGAGATTAGGAACCACACAACAAGAATAAGCAAAGACCACGGGAGGT
>NW_019954319.1:0-1817 GCF_002910315.2 Salvelinus sp. IW2-2015
CAGGTGTGCCAAGTTTGTAGCGTCATACCCAAGAAGACTCGAGGTTGTAATCGCTGCCAAAGGTGCTTCAACAAAGTACTGAGTAAAGGGTCTGATTACTTATGTAAATGTGATATTTCCATTTTTATTTTGAAGAAATTAGCAAACATGTCTAAAAACATGTTTTTGCTTTGTCATTATGGAGTATTGTGTATAGATTAGACATTTTTTAAATAAGGCTGTAACAGAACAAAATGTGGAAGAATTCAAGGAGTCTGAATACTTTCCGAATGCACTGTAAATCCCCAATCATACTAGGCCAGTGATTCTCAACTTGGGGGTCGCGGGAGGATTTTAAGGGGTCGTAGGAATATATAAAAAAGAATCATATTATTTTGAAAGGTAACCGCTGCACCTAAACTTTTATTTTGAAAGGACACCGCCGCACCACTTATTGTTGCTGACTTTACACGTGTAGAGCGTCCGCAGTGATGTTTCAGTTTCAGAGGGTTGGCACATACTCACTGACCAATACAATAACGTTCTCGCCCCACACACACAAACACTGATCCAATGAAATGACAGATTTCTCAACACACACACTGATCCAGTAAAAATGTCGTTCTGCAACATTGCACATGTCGGCTGTCAGATTAAAATCATGCACCCGTTTTAAAAGGTGCAGCTTCCTCTATCTACTGCTGCTTCCAATGTCAACAAGGCAGACAACCCGGTCCCTGTCAGGAAGAGAAAATACCACCCCGACTTCATCAAATATGGTTTTACATATATAGAAGACAGGCATGGTGAGTGTAGACCGCTGTGCATCCTATGCAATGAGCTGTTAGCCAATGAGAGCATGAAACCCTCCAAAAGGAAAAGGCATCTGGACACCAGGCATCCAAGCCACAAAGATAAGACAGCTGACTTTCAAATAAAACGTCAATATCTGGATGCATCACAAGATTCATTGAATAACGACTGCAAGGTACAAGAAAAGGCACTTTGCGCATCACACCTTGTGGCCCAGCGCACTGCTAAATGCAAAAAATCCCACACCAGCTCAGAGGATCTCATACTCCCTGCTGCCAATGGATATGTGCACCGAAATCTTGGGAGTCAGCCACCAACAAACTTAAAACCATCATACCCTTATCCTTGACACCATGAGGAGAATCCAGGACATGTCGGAGGACAACGCGCCAGACATCAGAGCGCATCACTGCAAATGGACATTACACACTGCAGCTTGATGAATCCACAGATGGTGTTGGGTCACGTTTATGAGCTTCAAGCTGAGATTGCCAGGTTTCTTTCGGAAAACAAGTCACCTCTGACTGAACATTTTGATTGTGAGGAAGGTTGTCTACCTGGCGGTTATTTTTGATCATCTGAATTTGCTCAATGTGCCAAAGAAAGGGACCGGGGCACAATCCATTTGAACAGATGGACAAAGTGGATTCCTTCAAGATGAAGCTTACTGTTTGGGCAAATCATGTTTCTAACGGGAGGATTGACATGTTTCCCAATGCTGATTTCGAGATTCAGAATCTGATCAACAAAGCGCACGGCGACACACTGAAAAACCCTGTTAACTTCTACAGGATCGGTGGGTCCAACGCATCACCGGGGGAAAACTACCGGCCCTCCAGGACACCTACAGCACCCGATGTCACAGGAAGGCCAAAAAGATTATCAAGGACAAAAAACCACCAGAGCCACTGCCTGTTCACACCTCTACCATGCAGAAGGCGATGTCAGTACAGGTGCATCAAAGCWGGGACCGAGAGACTGAAAAACAGTTTCTATCTCAAGGCCATCAGACTGCTAAACAGCCA
>NW_019954320.1:0-1817 GCF_002910315.2 Salvelinus sp. IW2-2015
GTTTCCTGAAACGGGTCACATTTTGTTCATTCACTCAGTAATGATGTCATGTTTTTTTCTCTTGCTTGGTTAAAATACAATAGTCTAAAACAGTCTATTCGTTGAAAACTGACTAATTTAATTGAGTAATTAAAAAGCATTTCCTTTTCTTTTGACTGCACGCTGCTGCAGGCGGCAACCTGTTCTCGTAGCAATTCGTATTATTCTGTATGTAAAACTGAAATACTCCATTTAGAATGATATATTATGAATTACAATTCGTATGATATGTTACAAATTGCAATTCGTATGGTATTGTCACGTTCTGACCATAGTTCCTTTGTATTTGCTTTGTTTTAGTGTGGTCAGGGCGTGAGTTGGGTATGTATTATCTATGTTTTCTGTTTCTATGTGGGGTTTCTCGTTTGGCCTGATATGGTTCTCAATCAGAGGCAGGTGTTAGTCATTGTCTCTGATTGGGAACCATATTTAGGTAGCCTGTGTTCTATTGTGTTTTGTGGGTGTTTGTTTTCAGTCTTTGTGTGTCTGCACCAGATAGAACTGTTTCGGTTTTCACGTTTGTTGTTTGGTATTTGAAGTGTTCTGTTTTTTGATTATTATTAAATTAAGATGAACACTAACAACGCTGCGCTTTGGTCCGATCCTTCTACCACCACAGACGATCGTTACACTGATCCTCAACAAAGGGGCCCCTCAGGGGTCGTGCTCAGCCCTCATGTACTCCCTGTACACTCATTACTACATGGCCAGGCACGACTCCAACACCATCATTKATTTGCCGATGACACAACAGTGTAGGCCTGATCACCGACTACAACGAGACAGCCTATAGGGAGGAGGTCAGAGACCTGGACGTGTGGTGCCAGGACAACAACCTCTCCCTCAACATGATCAAGACAAAGGAGATGATTGTTGATTCTTCTTCCACCGACGAAAGCCGTTACAGAACCACCCACCAAAAAAGGACCAAGCAGCGTGGTAACAGGCAGCAGCAGCAGCAGCAGCGACCTAAATCTCAGGACTCCTGGACATGGGAGGAAATATTAGACGGCAAGGGACCATGGGCACAGCCGGGTGAATATCGCCGCCCCAAGGCAGAGTTGGAGGCAGCGAAAGCCGAGAGGCGGCATTATGAGGAGCTAGCTCGGCAGCGCGGCTGGAAGCCCGAGAGGCAGCCCCAAAAAGTTCTTGGGGGGGCACACGGGGAGTGTGGCAGAGTCAGGAGTCAGACCTGAGCCAACTCCCCTTGCTTACCGTAAGGAGCCAAGGATGGAACCAGAGCCGGTCAGGGCGGTATTGGAGGTGAGCGAAGGAGAGACAGTGAAAAAGTTAATGGGGAGATTGGAGGAGAGAGTTATGAGTGAGGTGCTGTGTTGGTGCATGAGGCACTACATCCGCCCGACGGAGCGTATCGGGGATTTGATGTCACCTGTGTCAGCTCTCCATACTCGTCCTGAGGTGCGTGCTAGCCGTCTGGTGAAGACTGTGCCAGCCCCACGCACCAGGCCTCCTGTGCGCCTCCCTAGCCCTGCACGTCCTGTGCCAGCTCAGCGCACCAGCTCTCCTGTGGCATCCCCACGTACCAGCTCTCCTGTGGCAGCCCCTCGCACCAGCCCTCCGGTGCCGGCACCACGCACCAGGTCTACTGTGCGCCTCCAGGGTCCAGTATGCCCTGTTCCTGCTCCCCGCACTCGCCCTGAGGTGAGTGTTCCCAGTCCAGTACCACCAGTTCCGGCACCACGCACCAGGCCTACTGTGCGCCTCCGGGGTCCAGTATGCCCTGTTCCTGCTCCCCGCACTCGCCCTGAGGTGCGTGT
>NW_019954321.1:0-1817 GCF_002910315.2 Salvelinus sp. IW2-2015
CCACTGGGCACACACTGGTTGAATCAATGTTGTTTCCACGTACATCATTTCAATGAAATTACATTGAACCAACCTGGAATAGACATTGAATTGATGTCTGTGCTCAGTGGGAATCTTCATCATCTAAATTTACAMGTGTTGTTTGTTTGCGTTTTATGCGCTTTGAGATTATTTTCGGTAATGAAAAGCACTATGCAAATTAAATAAAGTATTAGAATTTTGTATTTTATGTACCGAATAAAAAAATACGAGTTAAATGGGTTTCCATGCATTTTCAACTCTACTGATGGTTTTGTGACAAAACATTTTGTTATAGAATGTGTCCATTCTGGTCTTGGCATCTGCGCTCTTACCCAACAGCTCACAGATACAGTGTGAGTACAATAGAGCCTACATTATGAGATTATTATGAACAAAAGAGTGAGATCATTTTTATTTGTCAAATGGCATGCATGGCAAGCATCGATCATCTTGTCACCAGAATAAAATCCTCAATATTTTTATTGGAATGAAGCATCAAGCTCATCACTGTGCTCTTTTGGACCATGCAACATATCATCGTGTGACTTGAAGTTTACTTTGACATGATGGTTATTTCTATCAATATTTGCGCAAAAAGGCATTTCCACCGCCATTTCTCTCATAATTAATTTTATAGATACACAAAAAAAAAATCAACCTGTTTCCATCAGGCCATTTTTTATTCGATTTCTTATCCCGTACTTTATTCGCATAAAAATGTTGGATGAAAACCTGGTTATTGAGCAGTGGTGTAAAAGACTTAAGTAAAAATACTTTAAAGTACTACTTAAGAAGTTTTTGGGGGGTATCTGTACTTTCCTATTTATATTTTTAACAACTTTTACTTTCACATTCCTAAAGAAAATGATGTACTTTTTACTCCATACATTTTCCCTGACGCCCAATAGTACTCGTTATATTTTGAATGCTTAGCAGGACTGGAAAATGGTCCAATTCACACACTTATCAAGAGAACATCCCTGGTCATCCCTACTTCCTCTGATCTGGCAGAATCACTAAACATACATGATTCGTTTGTAAATTATGTCTGACTGTTGAGAGTGTGCTCCTGGCTATCCGTACATTTAAAAAACATGAACATTGTGCTGTCAGGTTTGCTTAATATGAGCAATTTGAAATTATTTATACTTTTACTTTTGATACTTAAGTACATTTAAAACCAAATACTTTTAGACAGTGGTGTGAAGTACTTAATTAAAAATACTTTAAAGTACTACTTAAGTAGTTTTTTGGGGTATCTGTACTTTACTATTTATATTTTGCCAATTCACACACTTATCAAGAGAACATCCCTGGTCATCTAATCTGGCATACTCACTAAACACAAATGCTTCGTTTGTAAATTATGTGTGAGTGTTGGATTGTTCCCCTGGATATCCGCCAATAAATAAAACAAAGAAAAGGATGCCGTCTGGTTTGCTTATTATAAGTAATTTTAAATGGTTTATACTTTTACTTGTACTTTAGGTACTTAAGTACATTTTAGCAATTCCATTTACTTTGGTACTTAAGTATATTTAAAACAAAATACTTTTAGACTTTTACTCAAGTAGTATTTTACTGGGTGACTTCACTTTTACTTGAGTCATGTTCTACTAAGGTATCTTCACTTTTACTCAAGTATGAAAATTGGGTACTTTTTCCACCACTGTTATTGAGACAGTGGCTTTATCTGCTATTTATTGAAAGAAATGTAGGAGCTATCACCTCGCAGCGTGCCCTCCTTATGACTTACTGTCTTGCTGACTGCCGTGCTACAAACTTAATTCCCCCGG
>NW_019954322.1:0-1816 GCF_002910315.2 Salvelinus sp. IW2-2015
CATATTCCAAAATGTCAAAACACAATAGAATTAGGATGAAGCAGCTGTACAGAGTCCCTTTCGAAAGAAACTCAGACTGTGTAAAACAACTGAGATATGAATATGTGCAGGTAAGCTATACTATCCTATCATTGGTACTAGATCTGGAAGTGTATGGTGCTACATCATATTGACTGATCCCTGTCTTTTCATACTGTGCTACATTGTTTTGTCTTGTCTCTTTCAGAGAGTCATGGAGCTAGAAGCAGATGCAGTGCATCATGAGCTAATATATGTGGACGAGGCATGTTTCAACCTTGCAAAAACAAAGGGCCGCGGCAGAAATATCATCAGACACTGTGCCATCATCACTGTCCCGGGACAATGTGGAGGCAACATAGCAATGTGTGCGGCTATTAGCCAAAACGGCGTCCATCACCATCATGCAATCCTAGGCCCATACAACACTGCACACATTATCACAATTCTAGACACCCTCCACAACAGACTAATCCCTAATGACCAGGGGCCAGAGCAGCCCAGGTACGTTATCATCTGGGACAATGTTAGTTTCCACCGGGCTGCTGTGGTCCGCAATTGGTTGACAGGTCACCCACTTTTCATCGCACTCAATCTCCCCCATACTCTCCGTTCTTGAATCCTATTGAAGAATTCTTCTCTTCATGGCGTTGGAAGGTGTATGATCGCCAGCCCCACCAACACATACCTCTTCTACAGGCAATAGAGGAGGCTTGTGGAGACATGGATCAGGGGTCATGCCAGGCCTGGATACGGCACTCTAGGCAATACTTCCCACGCTGCCTAGCTCAAGACAACATCGCATATGATGTGGATGAAGTCTTATGGCCAGAGCCACAAAGGTGAGATGTAGCAAAAAACATTTATGTTATTTTTATTCTAGCACAAATGTTTTTGTTTTCTTCTACCGCGCTTTTGTTGTTTGAGTAGTGTTAGAACATTTAGAAAAAAAAAAATATATATATAACTTTTCTCCCTTATTTATATTGATAATGTGTTATGTTTGAAATACACATCCACACTTTACACATTTGGATACCGTGTGTATGTGTGTTTACTACATGTATGACAAAACTTTATTGCAAACTGCTATGCCCTGCAAACAGAAAAAGCCACAGCCACAAGTGTTTTTCATTTATACTATCAGTGCCTAGTTGGTGCTTGTGTGCTTATTCAAATGATGGTTTGTGTGTACTTTACTGTATTGATGCAAAAACACTATTTTTTTTWAAGAGTTTGAAGAGTTTTGCAAGAATTGTTTGCTTTTGCAAGAGATGTATAAWGTTTTGTTGGTTTGGTGTAAGGTTTTGTGGTTAGTGTGCAGAGCTTTGCAAAAATATCCTATAGTTCAAATATATTGCCTAAGCAATCAGAAAAAAAGGTAATACAATCCACTCATTGAGCTTGCCTGGCTTTACTGAACAATAGAATAGTTCCAAAACTGTAATCTCCGCCAATTAGGCACTCTTGTTTGGCTAGAGCGAACGCTCAAACTATTTGAAAGATTTCAAATAGTATTGTGTGTGTGTGTGGGTGAGGGGGTGTGTGTGGGTGTGGGGGTGTGTGTGGGTGTGTGGGTGTGGGGGTGTGTGTGGGTGTGTGTGCGCGCATGTGCATATGTGTGGGTACACACTGTGTACTATGTCATTCCCAGATCCAGTGATGTGTCAAGACTGAAACTCCTCAGCTCCACTATCAGCGTTGTGTTGCTTTCCCATCAGCTTCATGTCAATGTGATGTTCTACCTGCTACACAGAGCGTGTTGCTTTCCCATCAGCTTCATGTCAATGTGATGTTC
>NW_019954323.1:0-1815 GCF_002910315.2 Salvelinus sp. IW2-2015
ATGTTTTTGATATGATGATATTTTTACAATACCTATTTTCCAGTCGAAATGTTCTCATCACACTTGCCACTGTATATCGGCTTAGATTTGGCTGTACTCGCAGTCCAGCCTCCCTCAGCGTCAGGCCGTGGTTGACAACGTGGTCAACCAGTGTTGCGCGGATCTCATTTGTCAGATTCGGTCCTCTTTGAGCACCTTCTTGTCTTCCTCTTTCTCTTCCTCCCCTTCCTCCTCCTCCTCGTCCTCCTCCTCGTCCTCCTCGTTCTCCTCCTCGTCCTCCTCGTCCTCCTCGTTCTCCTCGTCCTCCTCCTCCTCGWCCTCCTCGTTCTCCTCGTCGTCCTCGTTCTCCTCGTCCTCCTCCTCGTCCTCGTCTTACTCTTTCTCTGACTCTTTCCATTGTGCTTGAAGACCGATGAACTCACCTGCTGCTTTTTATAGTGCTTATACACCTGATTGGTGTGTCTACAATTAAGCAAACGAGTGTTTGCACACCTGATGACTGTGTTGAACCAATTGGTTGGACGGTGTGGTAATTTGACAGTCAGTGCTTTGGTATTGCAAGGACGTGACTTCATGATAGATTTTTGTGTGTAATGTATGTTAAGTGTGTTTAGTGTTTTGCAAATCACTGTGTGTAGAGTTTTGCAACAAGTGTGAGGTTGACAATGTGCTTATRGTTGTGCAAATATGGGCTGATGTTTTGCTTCTTGAGTGTAAGGTTTTGCTAATAGTGTACTACTTTTAATTTTAGTGTGTAAGCAATCCAAAAAAACTGTAATTCATATTTCTAAATAACCAGTGGCCCTCTGATTAAGCCTGAACTCAGTACTGTGTGATGTTGTTTTCTTGGTTAACATACAGATTAGAATCTAAATTTGAGCCACTTTATTAAAGCAGGAAAATAATCCTGCAGCAACAGGAAATGTGAATTATTATGTGGATTGTAATCAATGGACATTTTTGCAAGTAGTTTTTCGTAAGAGAATAATCAAGTCGGAAGTTACAAGCTTCAGAAACCTTTTTAAACCTCAAAAACACCATACGTTTTAAATGTCCTGTATTGCAGGAAAGTTCTCCTGCAACAAGGTGATCAAAGATCCTGTTCATGAGGTGATAGCCCAGGGATCAGTCCAAATTCCCAAATGAGACAGAGGTAAGGCCATATAATTCCAACTAGCAGTTAGAACGTTAGGATGCCATTAAAAACCCTTCTGACAGACAGACACAGACGTCTCTCTGAACAAGCCCATTGTGACTCCAGCAAAGCATCCATAGCGAGAGGCTGGCGCAAGAGGTGTCACAGGCTGGATCCCAAATGGTACCTTATTTTGTATTTAGCAGACTGCTTTTGACCAGACAACTTTTGACTTGGTAATAAGGTGCAATGTGGGACGCAGTCACAGTGATATGTTTTGATCTGTTTACTGCTACTGTGTAAAGAGGAAACCATTGTTTGGGAGACAAGGGATTATACTGAGCAGAGGGTAATTATGGTCCCTATACACTGAGGGCTTCATGACGGCTCGGGTATCAAATCTGACACGGCTAGGAGGGCAGGTGTGCCAGCCAGGGAGGAGAGCAAGGGAGATAGGGAGGAAAGGAGGGAACAAACAACTGTGACAGTATAGTGACACTGTGGCACTTGTCCCCTCTTCCGCAGAACTGGCATGTGCCCCAGATCGGCAGAAATGTGATGCCAGGGAAGGAGGGAGGAAGCTGTAGGAAGTTAATGAGGGTACCAATGTGCACACTCACTCACGCACGCACGCACGCACGCACGCATGCACACACACACACACACACGCACGCACGCAC
>NW_019954324.1:0-1815 GCF_002910315.2 Salvelinus sp. IW2-2015
GGGGTCTTTACTGACTGTTCCTAGTTAGTAAAGGCTTACAGATAAATAAAATGAAACTGAATGCACACACACACACACACACACAACCACAACACACCACCACACACACAACACACCCACACACCAACACACACACAATCACCACACCCTCATTCACACACACAACACCAACACACACCACACACACACACCAGCACACACTACAGTGATGTGAGGAAGAGCATGCTTAGAAGACAGGGTTCTTACTGAGGCAGTACTTCATTAATTCATGACACACCATCTCAGCAGGACTCTTACACACACACACAACACACACAGAAACAGACAAACAGACAGACAACACACACAACAGGACAAAACGAGACTGACCCACACAAACAGACACAGATTGGAGAGGGAGATTTTTATGCTTGTCTACTGTGTAGTGGCTGTGGAGTAAAGGTGGTCTAGAATTTGATTCACTCTGGTTGCACATGTGACATGCTGGTAGAAATGAGGTAGAACAGATTTAAGTTTCCCTGCATTAAAGTCCCCCGACCACTAGGAGCGCCGCTACTGGTTGATCATTTTCTTGTTTGCTTATGGCCTTGTACAGCTCGTTGAGTGTGATCTTAGTGTCAGCCTCTGACTGTGGTGGTGTGTAAAACAGCTATGAAAAAATACAGATGAAAACTCTCTAGGTATATAGTGTGGTCTACAGCTTATCATGAGATACTCTACCTCAGGCGAGCAAAACCTCAAGACTTCCTTAATATTTGATTTCGTGCACCAGCTGTTATTTACAAATAGACACAGACCGCCACCCTTTGTCTTTACCGGAGGCAGCTGTTCTGTCTTGACGAGGCACCTAAAACCCAGCCAACTGTATGTTATCCGTGTCGTCGTTCAGCCACGACTCTGTGAAACACAAGATATTACAGTTTTTAATGTCCCGTTGGGTAGGATATCCTTGATCGGAGCTCATCCATTGTGTTATCCAATGATTGCACGTTGGCTAATAGGAACTGATGGTAGAGGGGGTTTACTCACTCGCCCTACGAATTCTCAGAAGGCAGCCCGACCTCCGCCCCCTTTTTTTTTCTCCGTCTTTTCTTCACGCAAATGACGGGGATTTGGGGCCCGTCCCCTTGAAAGCAGTATCGTTCACGTCGGACTCGTCATTTTTTTAAATAATATTTGTCCAGTTTGAGGTGAGTAATCGGCGTTCTGACGTCCAGAAGTTATTTTCGGTCATAAGAGACGGTACCAGCAACATTATATACAAAATAAGTTTTTAAAAAATAACGTGAAAAAAACCCACAATAGCACAGTTGGGGTTTGGAGGACGTAAAAACGGCAGCCATCTTCTCCGGCGCCATTCTTCCAAGTCCTCCTCAAACTGTGTTTTAGATCATTGGACAGTACGTCCAACCGGCCTCACAACCGCTGAAAATACGTTTTTTCTTGCCCAGGCTACATACATCTGAATAGGTACGCTAACACAGGACTAGTTTATTAAACAATAATAATAACCTGATTCTGATTTACAACAGAACGCTGCGTTTGCAGAGGCAGTTTGCAGTGTGTTCTGTGTGGTGCATTACGTTGGATTTATCGAACGTAATGCGTCAAACTGTATGTGTAACGGATGTGAAATGGCTAGCTAGTTAGCGGGTACGCGCTAATAGCGTTTCAATCAGTTACGTCACTTGCTCTGAAACCTAGAAATCAAATCAAATCAAATCAAATCAAATTTTATTAGTCACATACACATGGTTAGCAGATGTTAATGCGAGTGTAGCGAAATGCTTGTGCTTCTAGTTCCGACAATGCAGT
>NW_019954325.1:0-1815 GCF_002910315.2 Salvelinus sp. IW2-2015
TGCAGAGGAAGACTCTGGCATTGGAGCTGAACTGGACGCCGTGCCTGGACTGGGTACCGGCGCAAAGGGAGGCTCCTGCCCTGGAGCGGGACTGGACGCCGTGCCTGGACTGGGCACCGGCGCAGAGGGAGGCTCATGCCATGGAGCGGGACTGGACACCGTGCCTGGACTGGGCATCGGCGCAGAGGAAGACTCTGGCATTGGAGCTGGACTGGACGCCGTGCCTG
Organism: Salvelinus sp. IW2-2015; assembly: GCF_002910315.2. Lineage (NCBI taxonomy): Eukaryota > Metazoa > Chordata > Actinopteri > Salmoniformes > Salmonidae > Salvelinus > Salvelinus sp. IW2-2015. The sequence continues at coordinate 228 of NW_019954325.1, forward strand.
GACTGGGTACTGGCGCAGATGGAGGCTCCTGCCCTGGAGCTGGACGTTCTGGACCGTGGACCATCGCAGGAGGTTCCGGACTGTGGACCGTCGTAGGGGGTTCTGGACTGTGGACTGTCGTAGGGGGATCCGGAATGTGAACCGTCGCCGGACGCTCTGGACTGTGGACTGTCGCCGGAAGCTCTGGACTGTGGACCGTCGCTTGAAGCTCTGGACTGGGGACCATCGCTTGAAGCTCTGGACTGGGGACCGTCGCCGGAAGCCTGGTGCGTGGAGCCGGCACAGGTGGCACCGGACTGGTGACACGCACTTCAGGGCAAGTGCGAGGAGCAGGCGCAGGACATCCCGAACAGGGAAGGCGCACTGGAGGCCTAGTGCGTGGAGCCGGTACAGGTGGCACCGGACTGGTGACACGCACTTCAGGGCGAGTGCGAGGAGCTGGCACAGGACGTACCGGGCTGTGGAGGAGCACTGGAGACCTGGTGCGTGGAGCCGGCACAAATTGTACCGGAACGATGACACACTCCGCACGGTGGGTGCGGGGAGATAGCACAGGACGTACTGGGCTGTGGAGGTGCACTGGAGACCTGGTGCGTAGAGCCGGCACAAATTGTACTGGAATGATGACACACTTCGCACGGCGAGTGCGGGGAGCTGGCACAGGACGTACAGGGCTGTGGAGGCGTACTGGAGACCTGGTGCGTGGAGCCGGCACAGTTTTAACCAGACTGTTAGCACACTCCTCAGGACGAGTACGGAGAGCTGACTCAGGTGGCAATAAACTGATGACACGCTCCTTAGGGCGAATGTCGTGCATCATACACCAACCCAACAACTCTCTCATTTCTCTCTCCTCCAGTTTCTCCATCAGCTCACTGACGGTCTCTGACTCTCTACGTTCATTCTCCTCCAGTTTCTCCCTCTACTCCCAGACTGGCTCTGGCTCACTCCTCGGCACCGCCGACCACCCCGTGTGCACCCCCCCAAAAAAAATTGGAGCTGTCTTTTGGTCTTTCTATGTGGCCGCGAACCACGGCATCGTCTCTGTCCTCCTTTCTCTCCTTGCGTCTGCCGCCAAGGAAAGTGATCCTGTCCTGCCAGGATTTCATCACAAGTCCAGGATCCCTTCCCTTCCAAAATCTCCTCCCAAGTCCAGGATACTCTCTCCTCCTGGGCACGCTGCTTGGTCCTGTTGTGGTGGGATCTTCTGTCACGATCGTTGTTGGAAGCATACTCGGAGCAAAGCGCAGCGTGATCTGTGTTCCACATGTTTATTGAGTGAAACGCACAAAATCAATAAAGAAGGAACGAAACTTGACGTAAATGCAGTGCTCACAGACAACAACACAAAAACAAGATCCCACAAAACACAGTGGGGAAATGGCTGCCTAAATATGATCCCCAATCAGAGACAACGATAAACAGCTGCCTCTGATTGGGAACCATACCAGGCCAACATAGAAACAAAACACCTAGATAGGAACACCCCCCCTAGTCACACCCCGACCTAACCAAAATAGAGAATAAAAAAGGCTCTCTATGGTCAGGGCATGACACATGGGGACAAAGATCGTACTTTTTGAAAAAA
>NW_019954326.1:0-1814 GCF_002910315.2 Salvelinus sp. IW2-2015
ACAGCTGTGTAAATATACCATAGTTGTTTTACTATCTTTTTTTTTAACCCTTCCTATGTATGTCAATATTAGGGGAAATACAACTATTCTGTTTCAAGATAGCCTTCCCCATCTTTAGGTGAATGCACAATTTATTTGAAAGCGGTATTGAAACATCAGTGAAAGTGTAGAACACCACAGATAGCATGTGGTTTTTCACAATAATGAACCACACTTTTGCTGATAAATAGGAATAAAGAACATTCAAGTCATGAACATTCCTTCCTGTATTTCAATATGGATCACAACTCCCCGTCCACCAGCTGCTAACCAGAGACAAGGTGCAGTAAGGTGTGTGTACTGTAGTGTTGCCTTAATGTGTGCACCAGTCTTCTCACCATATTCCATGTTCAATAGCAAGGCAATATTCCTTCCTGTATTTCAATATTAATCTTCCATTCTGTGGAGGCTACTCTTCCCCTCCAACAGCTGTTGACAGYACAGTAAGGTGGATGTTGTCCTGATGAGCGCAGTGTGCACCTCTCACATACGATGTGTTCCCTATCAGAGAGCAAGAGCTCCATGTGATGGACTGTCCTGACAGGAAGCCAGGTGGTACAGGCTGCAGCTCAGCCCTGGCACATTCTGATTTATACCTGCAAGGCCACGTCTGTCTGTTAGGCAGGTCATCTTCAAGAGCTACCTTTTAAAGCAATGAGATGGGATGGGAGGAGAGCCACTGAAGTTACCTTATACAGATTTATGGTTTAGAAATGTTTGACAACTAAATACAAGGTGAAATGCATAATTCACTTCAGTTCTGTCATGCATTTTTCTAACCCCTGTTATTAACTATGTATATAATCTGTAGCCTCTCCATCACAGTAGGAAACATGAATAGGGCTTAACATTCAACTATGCAATAATGTTAATGTAATTTTCACTATGTCTGTCTATTGCGCTAAATGTCAGATCATCATAAATCAAAAGGATGGAATCTCATTTTCTCCACCCCCGCAATGATTGGGAATTCACCCGTCGAAGACATTGAACAATCTCAAGAAGTTYATGATAAAATGTCAAATGACACCTCATTAGACCYTAATAATACATAATTACTGTTACATTAGCGTATGTGTTACAAAGACGAGTGTTATTACAAWTGTATCAATTCGAATCAGGAATGTCTGTTCCTGTCTGCGCTATATCCTCAGGAAATGGCTTCAAATGTGATTGGACAAACCRCGTCATGTGACCATCCTCCAACTGGAGTTTCCACGACAGCTGGGAGCCGTGCGATACCTCCTCGCGTATTGCTTTCATAAAGAATACGTAGGGACTGTCCTTATTTCAACATCCGCAAACAAACTTTTGGCGGCATGGGAGACAAGAAGAGTCCAACCAGGTAATGACTGACTCATTCTTTGCGCTGGTGACATTGATGCTTGGAAGTGGACACCATGACACATAATTGAAACACTCCTCTCTCTGTGTGTGTGTGTGTGTGTGTGTGTGTGTGTGAGAGTGTGTGTGTGTGTGTGTGTGTGTGTGTGAGAGAGAGAGAGAGAGTGTGTGTGTATGTGTGTGTGTGTGTGGTAGCCGCGGTGTAGCAACCATGGCGGACTGTCTGTTTTATTGCAGTGTCAAATCATAGCGCGAGCTCGTAAAACAGAACAATTTCGTAACACTGAATGGATCATCTTCCCAGATGTTTGACAACGCGAGCATATAGCCTACACATGATGCACACGCAGCACCCTGAACTGGGGATGTGAAACTGATGTGCTTTATGTCCTTTTTGTTTTGTTCGAAGGCCGAAGCGTCAACCAAAGCCT
>NW_019954327.1:0-1813 GCF_002910315.2 Salvelinus sp. IW2-2015
CTCACTTCCACCTGTTTAAAAGTAGACATAACTCCTGACATACAAATCAGAGAGGAGACAGCCTCGTTTCCCCTCAATTTCCATAGAAGAGAGTTTTCTATCTCTGACATACAGTACCACACACATACAGCAACACCATAACCTGCTACCTTTTGATACCAGTCTGCTCTAACCAATCCTTACTTGCACTTGAAAGTGTGAGAGAAAATTATGTTTTGTGTGTGTGTGTGTGTGTGTGTCATGTCTTACTTTGGGGAAGCGCTCCTTGTACACATGGTTCATCATGACGATCTCATTGTCATAGCAGGAGGGGGAGCGTCCAGGACTGAGGCTGCGGGAGCGCGGTCGCATGTGTGGTGAGCAGCGGCCCCCATCATCGTCGGTGATGCTCTCCGTGCTGCCAAAGTGCTTGGACAGGAAGTGCAACTCGTCCATGGTGGGCTGGAAGGGCAGCTGGTGCAGCCGCTCCTGAGACGAGCTGGAGGACTGGAGGGGGAGGAAGAGAGGGAGAAGGAGGAGAAAGAGAAGGGAGGAAGAGTGGAGGTGTTGGACAGAAGACAAAAGACAAAAGAGGATGAAAAGTGATGTTCTCTCATACATGAAATCCAGTTTTTGTATTGGCCAGAACCATAGCTAATCGTGTCCTCTGGTGGCTCTGGTAGTGGCTATACTGGGAAGTGGGGACAGTTAACCTCATCCATCTGTCTCACCTCTGAGAGACAGAGAGAGACACTAATGAAGTGAGCCCAGCACCAGGGTCCGCTACATTAATCTGTCTCTTTCAGAATCAGACTCATTTACCTGCTGAGTCAAAGCAATGGGACTTGACATTCCCCACAGGATCAATCCCAAATCAATCCCAATTGGCATCCCTGCTTAAAACAATCAGGACAAGGTTGGATGGAAGGACGGGAAGATTATCTCTGTCACTGCATTTCATGGTTATAAATGTTCTGTTATTCATCRATGCTGCTTTCTCAATATGTCTGCCAGGGTATTGAAAAAGCACAGTTTTCACTCCCAAATGGATCTGTCTCCACCATAGCCATGATCAGACTCAKTCCAGGGGAGAGGAGTATATAGCCTCGTTATTGTTATTTTATTGTGTTACTTTTTACACTTCGTTTATTTGGTAAATATTTTCTTAACTCCTTCTTGAACTGCACTGTTGGTTTGTAAGGGGTTGTAAGTGAGCATTTCACGGTAAGGTCTACACACGTTGTATTCGGCGCATGTGACAAATAAAGTTTGATTTGAAGCCACCCTGCCAGCTCCATACTAAGTTCCATGTCTCATTCAGATATATATGTGTTGTTTGTTGAGGTATTATTTCCAGTGGGGATATTTAGCTAAATAGAGCCTGTGGTGAATTGGGCACCGAACAGGGTGTACTATCTATTTTCTCCTCTTTTCTACTCTCCTCTCTCATCCCACCGGTCTGGTACTTATCTAGCTACCCTCCTCTGTTCCTCCCTCTCTCCCTGGCCAGACGAGAGCAGTCCCCAGGCCTCTGATGTTGTGTTACATAAGTGAGAAAAACAGCGAGAGAGAGAGAGAGAGAGAGAGAGAGACAGAGAGAGAGACAGAGAGAGGAAGAGACCTGAGGGAGAAGAATCAAAGACAGAGAAAATGTGGGTAGAGATGATGTGTGTGCYGGTATGTGTGTGTGTCTATGAGTGTGTGAATGAGAGAGAAACTGAAGAAGACCCTGAGGCAATGACAGAGACAGTAAGAGTGTACCATAGTGTTAGAAAGAGAAAGGAGACAGAGACAGTAAGAGTGTACCATAGTGTTAGAAAGAGAAAGGAGACAG
>NW_019954328.1:0-1813 GCF_002910315.2 Salvelinus sp. IW2-2015
GTGTACCGGCACCGGGCTGCAGCCATAACAGGTTAACAGGTGTGCCTTGTTAAAGTTCATTTGTGGAATTTCTTTCCTTCTTAATGCATTTGAGCCAATCAGTTGTGTTGTGACAAGGTAGGGTTGGTATACAAAAGATAGCCCTATTTGGTAAAAGACCAAGTTAATATTATAACAAGAATAGCTCAAATAAGCAGGGAAACGACAGTCCATCATTACTTTAAGACATGGTCAGTCAATACGGAATATCTCAAGAGCTTTCAATGTTACTTCAAGTGCAGTCGCAAAAACCATCAAGCGCTATGATGAAACTGGCGCTCATGACGACAGCCACAGGAAAGGAAGACCCAGAATTACCTATGCTGCAGATGATAAGTTCAATAGTTACCAGCCGCACAAATCAGCAACTGCACCTCAGATAGTAGCCAAGAAAAATGCTTCACGGAGTTCAAGTAACAGACACATCTCAACATAATCTGTTCAGAGGAGACTGCGTGAATCAGGCCTTCATGGTCGAATAGCTGCAAAGAAACCACTACAAAAGGACACCAATAAGAAGAAGAGACGTGCATGGGCCAAGAAACACCAGAAAATGACATTCGACCGGTAGACCATTAGACCTGTCAAAATAAAGGTTGTGTGTCTATTGAAAATGAAGAGAGCCAGTTTCATTATAGCGCTTGATGGATTTTGTGACTGAAATGTTCTTTATGTTTTAAAGTAATGGTGGTCTGTCGTTTCTTTTTGCTTATTTGAGCTGTTCTTGCCATAATGTGGACTTGATCTTTCACCAAATAGGGCTATCTTCGACCACCCCTACCTTGTCACAACACAACTGGTTGGCTAAAACGCATTAAGGAAAGAAATTCCACAAATAAACTTTTAACAAGGYACACATATCAATTGAAATGCATTCCAGGTGACTACCTCATGAAGCTAGTTGAGAGAATGCCAAGAGTGTGCAAAGCTGTCATCAAGGCAAAGGGTGGCTACTTTGAAGAGTCTCAAATATATTTGTCACTTTTTTGGTTACTACATGATTCTATATGTGTTATTTCATAGTTTTGATGTCTACATTGTAGAAAATAGTAAAAATAAAGAAAACCCTTGAATGATTAGGTGTGTCCAAACTTTTGACTGGTACTGGAATCTATATACAGTTGAAGTTTGAAGTTTATACATACACTTAGGTTGGAGTCATTAAAACTTGTTTTTCAACCACTCCACACTTTTCTTGACAATAAACTATAGTTTTGGCAAGTCGGTTAGGACATCTACTTTGTGCATGATAAGTAACTTTTTCCAACAATTGCTTACAGATTATTTCATTATAATTCACTGATCACTATTTCAGTGGGTCAGAAGTTTACATACACTAAGTTGATTGTGCCTTTGAACAGCWTGGAAAATTCTAGAAAATGATGTCATGAAGCTTCTGATAGGCTAATTGACATCATTTGAGTCAATTGGATGTGTACCTGTGGATGTATTTTAAGGCCTACGTTCAAACTCAATGACTCTTTGCTTGACATCATGGGAAAATCTAAAGAAATCAGCCAAGACCTCAGAAAAGAAATTGTAGACCTCCACAAGTCTGGTTCATCCTTGGGAGCAATTTCCAAACGCCTGAAGGTACCACGTTCATTGTACAAACAATAGTACGCAAGTATAAACACCATGGGACCACGCAGCCATCACACTGCTCAGGAAGGAGAAGCGTTCTGTCTCCTAGAGAATAACGTACTTTGGTGCGAAAAGTGCAAATCAATCCCAGAACAACAGCAAAGGACCTTGTGAAGATGCTGGAGGAAAC
>NW_019954329.1:0-1813 GCF_002910315.2 Salvelinus sp. IW2-2015
AAAAAAAAAAAAAAAAAAGGAATATCTACATAGGCATACAGAGGCCCATTATCAGCAACCATCACTCCTGTGTTTCGATGGCACGTTGTGTTAGCTAATCCAAGTTCATCTGGCAGCTTCATTAAATAGTACCCGCAAAACACCAGTCTCAATGTCAACAGTGAAGAGGCAATTCCGGGATACTGGCCTTCTAGGCAGAGTTCCTCTGTCCAGTGTCTGTGTTCTTTTGCTCATCTTAATCTTTTCTTTTTATTGGCCAGTCTAAGATATGGCTTTTTCTTTGAAACTCTACCTAGAATGCCAGCATCCCGGAATCACCTCTTCACTGTTGACATTGAGACTGGTGTTTTGCGGGTACTATTTAATGAAGCTGCCAGTTGAAGACTTGTGAGGCGTCTGTTTCTCAAACTAGACACTCTAATGTACTTGTCCTCTTGCTCAGTTGTGCACCGGGGCCTCCCACTCTTTCTATTCTGGTTAGAGCCAGTTTGCGCCGTTCTGTGAAGGGAGTAGTACACAACGTTGTACGAGATCTTCAGTTTCTTGCCAATTTCTCGCATGGAATAGCCTTCATTTCTCAGAACAAGAATAGACTGACGGGCTTCAGAAGAAAGTGTTTTGTTTCTAGCCATTTTGAGCCTGTAATCGAACCCAAAAATACTGACGCTCCAGATACTCAACTAGTCTAAAGAAGGCCAGTTTTATTGCTTCTTTAATCAGAACAACAGTTTTCAGCTGTGCTAACATAATTGCAAAAGGCTTTTCTAATGATCAATTACCCTTTTTAAAATGATAAACTTGGATTAGCTAACACAACGTGCCATTGGAACACAGGAGTGATGGATGCTGATAATGGGCCTTTGTACGCCAATGTAGATTTTCCATAAAAAATCTGCCGTTTCCAGCTACAATAGTCATTTACAACATTAACAATGTCTACACTGTATTTCTGATCAATTTTATGTTATTTTAATGGGGGAAAAATGTGCTTTTCTTTCAAAAACAAAAACATTTCTAAGTGACCCCAAACTTTTGAACGGTAATGTATATACACACACAGTACCATCCAAATTTGGACACCTACTCATTCAAGGATTTTTCTTTATTTTACTATTTTCTACATTGTAGAATAACGGTGAAGACAAACTATGAAATAACACATGTGTAATCAAGTAGTAATTAAACACATCTAAATATATTTGAGATTCTTCAATGTAGTGCCTTAGACCGCTGCGCCACTCGGGAGGCCCCAGGACCTCCAATTTTTGAGTGAACCTGAAAAACTAAATGAAACCAGGTAAAAAAAATAATAATTGAAACAGATTTTATAGGGCCCTACATTATATGGCTCATGATCTATTCCTTGGTTCGTTTGACATCTTTTGCCAACACTAAAATTATCTACAGTAACGTTTGGCATTTAATTTTCCACTGTACCGAACCGTGACCCAAAAAACGCAATATGTACTGAACCGTGGGTTTGGTGAACCGTTACACCCCTAATGAACGCTTTATGATAAATAACACTTCACAAGCAAAGATCACAGTTCTTTCTAATAACCTGCCTATCCAAATGTGCAATGAAGAACTGACAACTGCTCGTCTCGTTCCCTTTCCCTCCCCTGTAGGAATTAAACAGACTGAACCTGGAGTCTTCCAACTCAAAGTACTCGTCTCTGAACACAGACTCCACCATGTCCTACATCGACTCGTCCGTCATCTCCCCGGACACCGTAGGGTCTCTGGGGACAGGCGGCTCCCTGCTATCCAAACAAGTGCAGAACAAACCCAAGAGTGGGCGCAGTCTACTGGG
>NW_019954330.1:0-1812 GCF_002910315.2 Salvelinus sp. IW2-2015
TGTGTGTGTGTGTGTGTGTGTGTGTGTGTGTGTGTGTGTGTGTGTGTGTGTGTGTGTGTGCATTACCCAATACACCCTGACAGAGCTGGGCATCACTCCATTCCATAGCCCACTAAATAAAAGCCTTGAGCAAGCACAGACATGTATGACAAGGGCTGACATAAACAAGACATATACAGTACCAGTCAAAAGTTTTAACACATCTAATCATTCAAGGGTTTTTCATTATTTCTACTATTTTCTACATTTGTAGAATAATAGTGAAGACATAAACTATGAAATAACACATATGGAATCATGTAGTAACCAAAAAAAGTGTTAAACAAATCAAAACATATTTGAGATTCTTCAAAGTAGCCACCTTTTTCCTTGATGACAGCTTTGCACACTCTTGGCATTCTCTCAACCAGCATCATGAGAAATGATTTTCCAACAGTCTTGAAGGAGTTCCCACATATGCTGAGCACTTGTTGGCTGCTTTTCCTTCCCTCTGCGATCCAGCTCATCCCAGACCATCTCAATTGGGTTGAAGTCGGATGATTGTGGAGGCAAGGTCATCTGATGCAGCACTACATCACTCTCCTTCTTGGTCAAATAGCCCTTACACAGCCTGGAGGTGTGTTTTGGGTCATTGTCATGTTGAAAAACAATTCATAGTCCCACTAAGCGCAAACCAGATGGGATGGCGTATCGCTGCTGAATGCTGTGGTAGCCATGCTGGTTAAGTGTGCCTTGAATTCTCAATGAATCACAGACAGTGTCACCAGCAAGCACCCCCACACCTCCTCTTCCATGCTTCACGGTGGGAACCACACATGCAGAGATCATTAATTCAAATACTCCGTGTCTCACAAAGACATGGCGGTTGGAACCAAAAATCTCAAATTTGGACTCATCAGACCAAAGGACAGATTTCCACCGGTCTAATGTCCKTTGTTCGTGTTTCTTGGACCAAGCAAGTCTCTTTTTCTTATTGGTGTCCTTTAGTAGTGGTTTCTTTGCAGCAATTCGACCATCAAGGCCTGATTCACGCAGTCTCCTCTGAACAGTTGATGTTGAGATGTGTGTGTTACTTGAACTCTATGAAGCATTTATTTAGACTGCAATCTGAGGTGCAGTTAACTCTAATGAACTTATCCTCTGCAGCAGAGGTAACTCTGGGTCTTCCTTTCCTGTGGCGGTCCTCATGAGAGTCACTTTCATCATAGCGCTTGATGTTTTATGTGACTGCACTTGAATAAACTTTCAAAGTTCTTGAAATTTTCCGTTTTGACTGACCTTCATGTCTTAAAGTAATGATGGACTGTCATTTCTCTTTGCTTATTTGAGCTGTTCTTGCCATAATATGGACTTCGTATTTGACCAAATAGTGCTATCTTCTGTATACCACCCCTTCCTTGTCACAACATAACTGAAATGGCTCAAACGCATTAAGGAAAGAAATTCCACAAATTAACTTTTAACAYGGCACACRTGTTAATTGAAATGCATTCCAGGTGACTACCTCATGAAGCTGGTTGAGAGAATGCCAAGAGTGTACAAAGCTGTCATCAAGGCAAAGGTTGACTACTTTAAAGAATTCTTTAAAGAATTTGTTTAACACTTTTTTGGTTATTACATGATTCCATATGTGTTATTTCATAGTTTTGATGTCTTCACTATTATTCTACAATGTAGAAAATAGTAAATATAAAGACAAACCCTGGAATCAGTAGGTGTGTCCAAACTTTTGACTGGTACTGTATAACAAATAAAAAAACACAAGATAAAAAAAACAGGTAGAGCTACACAGAGGAATGGTTTTAAGAACTT
>NW_019954331.1:0-1811 GCF_002910315.2 Salvelinus sp. IW2-2015
ATTATATATATATATATATATATATATATATATTCTGCACATCTACCATTCCAGTGTTTAATTGCTATATTGTAATTACTTCGTCACCATGGCCTATGTATTGCCTTACCTCCCATATCCTACCTCATTTGGACATGCTGTATATAGACTTTTCTACTGTATTATTGACGTTTGTTTATTCCATGTGTAACTCTGTGTTGTTGTATGTGTCGAACTGCTTTGCTTTATCTTGGCCAGGTCGCAGTTGCAAATGAGAACTTGTTCTCAACTAGCCTACCTGGTTAAATAAAGGTGAAATAAAATAAAAATAAATAAAAAAACACTAGTTGCTGAATTGTTCACTTAGAAATCAGAGTTTTGGCGCTATAAAAGGCCACAGATGAGCTCTCCTGTTCTGGAGGAAAATGGAAGTCAATGGTGAAGCAAGAGCTAGAGGTGAAGGAGTGGGAGGAAGAGGAAGGACAGTTGTCTCAGATGAGATCAGGGCCACATTGGTTGACCGTGTGCTCAACCATGGATTGAGTATGAGGGCGGCTGGGCAGAGTTCAGCCCAACCTGAGCCGCTACACGGTTGCATCTATCATCCCTACATTCAGAAATGACAACCGGTAAGTTACCTACCATCTACACTATGCTCTTTATGCATGTTTACTGCAGTCCGACATATCAGTAGGCCTGTGTTAATCAGTGATTGTTGGCCAATGTTACAGTAACGTCATTTCATATTGAAAGAAAATAGATTTATTTTAGCTTACTGTAACCAATCATATCATATTTGTGGATCTTCTGCAGAACTGAGAGACGGTCAGGTCATGGTAGAAGACACTGGCTGTTCACACCAGAACAGGAGACCGCTATTGTGAACATGGTGGTGGCAAACAATACCATTAGACTACGAGAAATCCAGAACCACATAATTGCAGACAACACAAAATGCAATGACATTCACCAGGTGGGCTTGTCTACATTGGACCGTGTATTACAGCGCAACCGAACTCAGATGAAACAGGTGTACATTTGAGCAAAACTCAGAGAGGGTTAAAGAACAGCGCTATGAATATGTCCAAGTAAGTACTATACTGTTAATTTACTATCATATCAGCACTGTATAGACACATTACAGTACTGTAATCCAGTGTATTGTGCCTCACCATATTGACTGCTCTCGGTCTATGTCACATATTGTCTTGTTGTCTGTTTCAGAGAGTCTTGGAGCTGGATGCCGCTGCAATTCTGCACGTTTATATTTACATCGATGAGGCTGGCTTCAACCTAGCCAAAAGAATGGGACGGGGACGGAACATTATTGGCCACTGTGCCATTGTGAATGTCCCTGGACAGCGTGGAAGGAATATCACCATGTGGCGCAGCCGTAAGCCAGCAAGGCGTCCTCCATCACCATGCCAACCTTTGTCCCTACAACACCACCCTTCTCATCACGTTCCTGGACACAAATCAAATCAAGTTTATTTTATATAGCCCTTCGTACATCAACTAATATCTCGAAGTGCTGTACAGAAACCCAGCCTAAAACCCCAAACAGCAAGCAATGCAGGTGTAGAAGCACACTACATGGCATCCTCATTCCAGCCGAGCAGAGGGGTGGATCAGCCCAGAGCAGCCCAGTTGCTCTGGTCCGCAACTGGTCATCGACCACCCACAATTTATTGTTCTATATCTCCCACCATATTCCCCATTCCTAAACCCTATTTTTTTCCGGCATGGCGATGGAAGGTGTATGACCGCCATCCACTCGCACGCATGCCTCTTCTCCAGGCAATGGAGGATGCATGTGGTGAAGTTGATGTGGG
>NW_019954332.1:0-1811 GCF_002910315.2 Salvelinus sp. IW2-2015
CATCTGTTGAAAATTATGAGTGGGTACTCAGTGAGGTGAAATGGTTATTGACCAACATAAACACTTCTCTTTCAGGATGAGTTGATTATTGCAGTTTTTATGCGTATATTGCCAACAGGCTGCAGGTTTTGGAATATTTGTATTGCATATTCATTCCCATTTTATCGTTATATGGTGGGTAAGCTGCAATGTTGTTGCGCCATCCTCAGCATCTTCTTACAGCAATTAAACTGTTTTAATTCAATCAGATCTTGGTCCATGGTGAAATCTCTCAGCGGTTTCCTTCCTTCCGGCAATTTGGTTAGGAAGGGTGCATGATCTGTCAAGTGATTGGTATTGAATACCTCCAAAGTAATAATAACTTCAACATGCTCAATGGATATTCATTTAGTCAGTTTTAATTTCTGTTAGCCTATCCTACCAACTAGGTGCCCTTCTTTGTAATATTGAAAACCTCCCTCGTTTTTTGTGCTTTGTGAAATGCAAGCTCGACTAGGGATCTACAGAGAATTATGTTGGTATACAGAGATGGTACTCAATATAAAAATTGTTAAACACTTATTTGCCACAGATGAGTCCCTGCAACTTATTAAGCCATTTTCACTCCTGAACTCTATTTAGGCTTGCCATTACAAGACATGAAGCTTCTTAATTAATTGTAAACATAATCTTCCTCTTTTGATAGATTCATGGGGAAATTCGTGTAGTACCAGTTACAGAAAAACTGCATGGTGTGTGTTCGTGTGGGGGGGGGGGGGGTGCTCAGCACAGGTAGACCCCCTTCTATGCACCTGGCATTGAGCTTCCTGGCTAAAAATAAAGATCAACATTGGATGCTGTGCAACGGAAAGACCTAATTCAAAGTGATGAGTTGGCTTCTTTCCAGAGTTGGCTTCTTTAAGTCTGATTTTTTTTCTCTGAAGATATATACAGCCATTACAAAAAGGGAGCTGGTATCAAAGTGTATGTACAACACCTATTGTTAGAGCTGGTAGTAAACAAATGTATTTACTTAAGAGCGGCAACTATATGGGGCTCAATACAGCTCTCAGTGAGTAGGAATTCTTAAAACTGTTCAACATTTTAACAATATTTTATGAGCCTTCATTTCTGTTTATGTGTAGCCTGATATTGAACAGTGAAAAAAGCTCCACAGGTGAATGAGTTCCCCTATACAGATGGGTTACAAGCGGAATGAACGAACATCACAAGTCTCCATGTCAACAGCATTCACATGCATGGCCATATGACTTGACAGTAAAACAGCATGTCTGATAACTCAATCTACACCTTCCGTTCAATTTTATATTGAAAGGAAATATATGTACAGTAAACAGGGAAAAGCTCAGAAATGAACCATTCGAGAAAAAAAAGATTGAACGAGTTGAATTATTCATGGTAAAAACCAACCACATACATTAGTAGTTAAACATTTTATTACTAAATAACAATAGCAAATTATTGGTACAACAAATGTTAATGTAGGAAATAATGTAAAAACATTAATTCTACAACCAAAAATAAAACTAAGAACAAGTTCAGAATCATACACAATTCAAGCAAAAACTATTCAAGAAATCCATAGGACTTAATTTCTCTCTCCATAGCTACACACGATTCCCCAATATCTACACGACATCAGCAACATCTGGCCAAAAGCAGGTCTCACATCCTCTTTGTCACACTCTTGAATTTCTGGGAGGTTTTATAGAATATGGACTTTTTCCTCTGAACATCCATGAGGTGAAGATTCCCCTCAGAAACACTCCTCATAAATGGTTTTATAGAATATGGACTTTTTCCTCTGAACA
>NW_019954333.1:0-1810 GCF_002910315.2 Salvelinus sp. IW2-2015
AGGGGTGAGGATGGAGCCCACCACAGAGCAGCAGCTCAGCCTGCTCAACTCCATCACTGCCAGCGACCTCACAGGTTAGTCAACAGGGTCTCAGACTCTCAACACGGTATGTAGCACAAACTTACCCTCTCCTTCCTTAAAGATAAACTTCTCCTTAATGCAACTGCTGTGTCAGATTTCAAAAAAGCTTTACAGCGAAAGCACACCATGGAATAATCTGAGTACAGCGCTCAGCCACCAAAACCATCCATACAGAGACCCGCCATGTTGTGGAATCAACAGAAGTCAGAAATAGCATTATAAATATTCACTTACCTTTGATGATCTTCATCGGAATGCACTCCCAGGAATTCCAGTTCCACAATAAATGTTTGTTTTGTTCGATAAAGTCCATAATTTATGTCCAAATACCTCCTTTTTGTTCGCGCGTTTAGTTCACAAATCCAAATTCACGAGGCGCAGGCACTTAGTCCAGACGAAAAGTCAAAAAGTTCCATTACAGTTCTTAGAAACATGTCAAACGATGTATAGAATCAATCTTTAGGATGTTTTTATCATAAATCTTCAATAATATTCCAACCGGACAATTCCTTTGTCTTTAGAAATGTAAGGGAACGCAGCTCGCTCTCACGGCCGCGCGCGTGACTTAGCTCATGGCATTCTGCCAGACCCCTTAGTCAAACAGCTCTTATTYGCTCTCCCTTCACAGTAGAAGCCTGAAACAAGGTTYTAAAGACTGTTGACATCTAGTGGAAGCCTTGGGAAGTGCAATCGGACCAAATTTACACTATCTTGGATAGGCATATACTTGAAAATCTACAAACCTCAGATTTCCCACTTCCTGGTTGGATTTTTTCTCAGGTTTTTGCCTGCCATATGAGTTCTGTTATACTCACAGATATCATTCAAACAGTTTTAGAAACTTCACAGTGTTTTCTATCCAAATCTACTAACAATATGCATATCTTAGCTTCTGGGCCTGAGTAGCAGGCAGTTTACTCTGGGCACGCTTTTCATCCGAACGTGAAAATAGCGCCCCCAGCCATAAGAAGTTAATAGGCTAGTGAAAAAGAGTTACTCTAACTTCAGATATGGCATTCGGTATTACATTACACAACAATACAACTTTATACATTCAACATAAGTCCTAAAAACAATACATAAGAAATCCACAGATAACCAAGAAGTTTATTTATGTTTCCCCATCTCTCAGCCCTGAGTAACAGCGTGGCCACAGTGTGCAGCCCAGCGGAGGTGAGCTGCCTGGACTCGTACGGTTTCCCCCCTCTGGAGAGCCTCCACCGGGGGTCCCTGGCACAGGAAGAGCCCCTGGGCTTCCCCTCCAACGGAGGAGATCCCGACTGTCTCAACATGCTGGACGCTGGCTTCTACCACTCAGACCTGGGCCAGCGGGGAGGGGTGTACGGGGGCAAGGACTGCGAGCGGCCTTCTAAGAGGCTCAAGTTGGCGCTGCCCGACTCTTTCATCAACGACGTTTCCGTGGGTAACCTCGGAGTGGACTTTGAGGGGCGGCGGAACACGGCACACCACCGCATCACCGGCACCAAGATGGCGGTGTCCGTCACGGACTTTGGGGGCTTGGCGGGCAGTGGGGAGCCCAATGGGTTTATGGGAGCACATGCACGACGTCACAGCACGGCGCTGCAGTCAGAGTGACCACCCCCGCCCCCAGAATCCCACTTTTAAATCCACCATCCCATGTGTACATAAGACTCACTCACTGGAGATTTTTGTTTGATAATTATATATACACATTTATTTCGTTTTTGATTTTATTTGTGAAATATGA
>NW_019954334.1:0-1809 GCF_002910315.2 Salvelinus sp. IW2-2015
AGCGCTGTCAGATTATTGCATAGCTGGCTTATTCCGTGAAGTTATTTTGAAATCAGACACAGCGGTTACATTAAGGAGAGGTATATCTATAATTCCATGTGTATAACTTGTATTATCATCTACATTTATGATGAGTATTTCTGTTGAATGATGTGGCTATGCAAAATCACTGGATGTTTTTGGAACTAGTGAATGTAACGCGCCAATGTAAACTCATATTTTGATAAATATGAACTTTATCTAACAAAACATACATGTATTGTGTAACATGAAGTCCTATTAGTGTCATCTGATGAAGAACATCAAAGGTTAGTGATTAATGTTATCTCTATTTCTGCTTTTTGAAACTCCTCTCTTTCACTGGAAAAAAAAAATGGCTGTGTTTTTCTGTGGCTATATGTGGTGACCTAACATAATCGTTTGTGGTGCTTTAGCTGTAAAGTATATTTGAAATCGGACACTGTGGTGGGATTAACAACAAGAATAGCTTTAAAATGGTATGAGATGCATGTATGTTTGAGGAATTTTAATTATGAGATTTTTGATGTTTTGAAAATGGCACCCTGCACGTTCACTGGCTGCTGTCATATTGATCCCGGTAGCGGGATGCAGCCATAAGAAGATAACCTCTTACGGCTTCTAAAATCACATTCCGATCTGAACAAAAATACATTCATAATTTGTCATATATACAACGTTAACCTCTCTGGGATCGTTCGGGACGCTAGCGTCCCACCTCGCCAACAGCCAGTGAAATTGCAGGGCGCCAAATTCAAAACAACAGAAATCTCATTAATTAAAATTCCTCAAACATACAAGTATCTTATACCATTTTAAAGGTAATCTTGTTGTTAATCCCAACACAGTGTCCGATTTCAAAAAGGCTTTACAGCGAAAGCACCACAAATGATTATGTTAGGTCACCGCCAAATCACAGAAAAACACAGCCACATCAAATAACAGAAATACTCATCATAAACTTTGGTGAAAGATACATGTTTTACATAGAATTAAAGATAAACTTGTTCTCAATGCAACCGCTGTGTCAGATTTCAAAAAAGCTTTACGGCAAAAGCACAATATTCAATAATCTGAGTACAGCGTTCAGCCACAAAAGCAAGCCATACAGTTACCCGACAAATTGTGGAGTCAACAAAAGTCAGAAATAGCATTATAAATCTTCATTTACCTTTGCTGATCTTCATCGGAATGCACGGAATGCACTCCCAGGACTCCCTGGGAAATGTTCGTTTTGTTCGATTACGCCCATATTTATGTCCAAATACCTTCTTTTGTTCGCGTGTTTAGTTTACTATTCCAAAGGCACAATGCGCGAGCGCAAAATCCAGACAGTCAAAAGAGTTCCATTACAGTTTGTAGAAACATGTCAAACGATGTTTACAATCAATCCTTTCTAWCCAAATCTACTACTTATATGCATATCATAGCTTCTGGGCCTGGGTAACAAGCAGTTTACTCTGGGCACCTTWTTCATCCAAGCTACTCAATACTGCCCCCCCTTTCCCAAAGAAGTTAACGATGGAAACTTCGTACATGTAGTGTATATACTTCTCAAGTTATTTCCTCTAACCTTTTTAATGGCATCACAAAATAACAACTCATATGACATTTTTATTCTTTAGATCACCTATGACCATTCCCCACGTTCTTATATTGGAAATATTGTTCCAGTATTCGATTTAGAACGTGCTACGAGTTTTGGCGGGAAAACTGTCTGGGTAGACAAAGGAACATTCCTGTGTGAATTTGAAGAGGGATGGTCTCTGAATCTCCTCTCCTTTAATTTAC
>NW_019954335.1:0-1808 GCF_002910315.2 Salvelinus sp. IW2-2015
CCTATTCACACAGGTCCAAACACACAGCACAATGAACATAACCCTATTCACACAGGTCCAAACACACAGCACAATGAACATAACCCTATTCACACAGGTCCAAACACACAGCACAATGAACATAAACCTATTCACACAGGTCCAAACATACAGCACAATGAGCTGAAACTCATTCACAGGGCCAACTATTAGATAGCTTAGCTTAGTTAGTGTGGTTTTGCACCTGACAATAAAAAAGGGTTTTACTAAAGCAATCCTACTAGTCTAGGGTTAACCAGTGATGATGCTGGGACACAGATCAGCTCCTAGTCTCACCTACACACTGCCTTCCCCACAACACAAAACACATTCCAGCATGGCAGGGGAGCAAATAGAACAGAAGAGGAGAGAGGAGGAGGAGGAGAGGAAGAGGGGACAGGAATAGGAAGAGGGGAGAGGAAGATGAGGAGGATGGAGGAAAAGGGGAGAGAGGAAGATGAGGAGGAAGGGAGAGGAAGATGAGAGAGGAAGATGAGGAGGAAGAGGAGAGAGAAAGATGACGAGGAAGAGGAGAGAGGAAGATGAGGAGGAAGAGGAGAGAGGAAGATGAAGAGGAGGAGGAAGAGGAGAGGAAGATAATGAGGAAGAGGAGAGAGGAAGAGGAAGAGGAGAGAGGAAGGGCAGAACACGAAGAGGAGAGGGAAGTGAAGACGTGGCTGCTGCTGTGTCAAAGCATCAGGTTGAAAACACACACTCTGCACTCCTGTCGCCAGGCTGCTTAATGAGGGGAGCACCACACCAGGACACACATACATACAGATAGATACACACTAATATAATGTATACGTACACTCACATTCATACACAATACACGCACAAGCACACACCGAGACAAACGCACGCACAAACACACAAGATTTATAGCCAGCATGTCTTTGCATAATAACTTTTAAAGGCTTGTTCCACTCCCAACCCCCACCCTCTCTCTTTAACGTGACGAATGAGAGTCCCTCTGCCCCCAATCCATCCTTCAGTATCAGCTCTCATCCAATGCATACACACACCAGGGCTGTGATGGTCATGGAATTTTGGATGACAGTTATAGTGTTTTTGTTTTCCACACATTTTCTCCTCTCCTCTGCTACACCCTATGGAAGCCCCGTACTGTTTTTGAATGGCCGTCAAGCTTATATCATCAAATTCATGAAAACGGGGTCATTTAAGATATGTACAATTATATTTGCATTCATCGATTAAGGTTTTCGAATATGAAAAAAACAACAACAATGTAATCAAAAACCTTCATGAAAGGCATCAGGTTAATTAATACACGAGTATGAATATAATTGTAAATATACACTACCGTTCAAAAGTTTGTGGTCATGTTGGGGGACCAGTTGAGTATCTGGAGCATCAGCATTTGTGGGTTCGATTACAGGCTCAAAATGGCCAGAAACAAATAACTTTCTTCTGAAACGCGTCAGTCTATTCTTGTTCTGAGAAATGAAAGCTATTCCATGCGGGGAATTGCCAAGAAACTGAAGATCTCGTACAATGCTGTGTACTACTCCCTTCACAGAACAGTGCAAACTGGCTCTAACCAGAACAGAAAGAGGAGTGGGAGGCCCCGGTGCACAACTGAGCAAGAGGACAAGTACATTAGAGTGTCTAGTTTGAGAAACAGAAGCCTCACAAGTCCTCAACTGGCAGCTTCATTAAATACTACCCGCAAAACACCAGTCTCAACGTCCACAGTGAAGAGGCGACTTCGGGATGCTGGCCTTCTAGGCAGAATTGCAAAGAAAAAGCCATATCTTAGACTGGCCAAT
>NW_019954336.1:0-1807 GCF_002910315.2 Salvelinus sp. IW2-2015
GCCATTTCCTGGTTGCTAAAATTCGAATAGTTCGCCAAATTTCAGTTAATGTGACAAAACACGCAATGTATAGTGTAGAGAATCATTGTACCATCTAAACCGCTGTGAAATATATTTTCAATAAACAAAGATATTGTATCTTCAGCTGTTTGAAGCTGGTGTACAAAACGGAAAGTAAAAGACGCAAAAACGAAACGTAAGAACGGGAAGCATAGAACTAGTGCACATAGAAAAGATCTACAGCTTCTTAGACTTGCTTTCAATAAGAATGACTGATCTATAACACACATTTCCATGTGAATTTGGTCAGGTTACATATTGCTGCTTCGATAACAGTCTTGGTGGCCGAGGTGGGTGGAAAAAAAGGGTGGATGACTGATAATCTCTTACATCTAGCCTACATACTTTAACAAGCTATGCAACAAAGCAAAATGTCAAGTATATATTTTGATCTCTACCAGTTTATATTTATAAAACATTAATAGAAGTYCAAGGATTTACGGCAAGTGAGCGTTTTTGATTTAAAGGTCATTCTACTGCCAAATGTCAAAATGGCCAATCGTTCCTGGGAGGCCATCATATCGTATTCATGGATCTCTGTATAACTTTGTGGCTGGGAGGCAGTACTGTCAACCAGAGCACAGACAATAACTTATTGCTGATGTAGATCACAGCCAGCRAGCACACAGCCACTGCTCTCTACATGAATATTTTATCTCATACATATATGCCACAGTGRCCTCAAACACATGATCTTCTTTCCTCTTGCCCTAGCAGTAACTCTGTCAGGAGATTTGGCTTAAGACCATATTTTTACCCACCAAGCACATACACTTACACGTAATAGCATACTATCATAATATCCAAATGCATGCAGGCTATATAGCCTTTATGTACAGTGTAACTCTCAGGGGGCACAGTTAACTGCCTGCTTGTATCAGCACGAACGCCCCTAGCTCCGAGGCAGAGACAGATGACACACCTCCAGACCCACCGTCAGTTCATTTACCTCCAGAATAAAGATTCAGTACTCTATTTTYTTTCTGTGGTGTTTGCCAGAGGTCCTCTGTTTTGCTCAGGGTTAAATGAATTAAATGGGCGTATCGCCAAACCACTGTAGCTCCAAACCATAAGATATTTGCAGCCCCTTCCCTTCCAAGGCCTGGAGAAAGAGCGATATCGGGTTGTGTGAGTGTGTTTATCGCTTTGGCTGTCGGTGGCTCTGTGGGAAAAGTTTATCGTGCCAAAAGAAGAGTAGTCTGCAAGGGCTTTCTTTGGATACTAAGAGGGTCAGTCTGCAAGGGCTTTCTTTGGATACTAAGAGGGCCAGTATGCAAGGGCTTTCTTTGGAATACTAAGAGGGCTCAGTCCTGCAAGGGCTTTCTTTGGATTACTAAGAGGGTCAGTCTGCAAGGGCTTTGTTTTCTTTGGATACTAAGAGGGTTCAGTCTGCAAGGGCTTCTTGGATACTAAGAGGGCCAGTATGCAAGGGCTTTCTTTGGATACTATTCTGTAAAAGGAGAAATAAAACATGAAATAGTCTCTCATTAGAATCGTTCTAGTATAGAATAGTACATGATAGTACTATGCCCTAGTTATCGATCCTCAGACATTTCCCTGAAGACATTCATGGAGTTGAGATTAACATCCATGTAAACAAAGAAAAGCAATGTAAAACATCCATGAAAACAAGTCAGTTGACTAAAGTGCGTTGCAAATACACTGAGTCTACAAAACATTCTGAACAGGATGTAACTTCTTTGTGAGTTAAGCAGGTGTGGGTCATAGTTGAGGAAGGTATAGGCAG
>NW_019954337.1:0-1806 GCF_002910315.2 Salvelinus sp. IW2-2015
GCATGTCTTAATGTTTTATCACTTCTTCCTTTTGGCTCTAAGCTGTTGCTTATATTTCTATTGAATCCAGCTTGCCTACTGTATGTGTTGGGTGGCTAATTGCTGGTGATGMGACATTTTGAAGCTAGATAGATACACTAATGATAACATGACGCGTCTTACGGGCCCATAACACCAGAACCCTGAGGTACCAGACATCTGAGCCCTCTGACATCACTGTGATGGGTAAGTGATAGAGAGGAAATGGAGACAGTCATGGGAGGAAAGAGAGACTGGCTCTGGGGTGCCATGGCTGAACTGACTTAAATGTTTAAGGTTTGTTCTCAAGACCTTTGCAAGGTCTTTAAGTACACCTTCCTCGATGTGCAGGGGTACGAGCCCTGGTGTACTGGACACCCCCGGAGCCCCTGCAAGGTGGGAGGGGAGTTGTCATGAGCTCTGGGGACCCATGCGCCTCTCATCTATCATTTAAAATGTAAGCCTAATAAATGATTTTGAAAGTAAACCTCAAATGTAATTAATAAACTGTTTCAATTTCCATATGTACTAGGAAGCTAAATGTTTGTTTCTTAGGCTTCAGGAATGTGACAAAGTGCTTTGGGTTTTGAAAAATAAAATAATAACTGATTGAAAGTGTAAGGAGCAAACAAATGCCATGGTCAAGGCTACGATGGCGCCAGTGCAATGAGAGGAGCTTACTCGTGTTCAAAAGCTCATATCAGACAGAGCCCAATGCTTTTTATATACTGTTCTTAGTTCACCATGAGTTTTAGTTTAGAAAACGATCTCTTGGCAGAAGCAACAGTTTGATTGCCGTAGCAACATCATGAAAACTGGGCAGAAGGGAGGAGTGCTTCAAATACAACAGTTATACAACATCTTTAAATTAAAAAAACAAATCGAATTAGAATTAATACCCTTACATATGACCTATTAAATTAGTATTAAATGTGACCTTCAAATCATCACCCAATGTATCGCACCTTTCCTTTGAGGGTGATCAAAACACACTAGAAAGTCAGGACAGAGGTCACAGGGATTTTGGTGGTCACAGGGATTATGGTGGTCTGCTTAACATGTAGGTATTACAGACTGGGTCAGGTTGAAAATGTCAATGAGGACTCTTGCCAGCTGGTCAGAGCATGCTCTGAGTACGCGTCCTGGTAATCCGTCTGGCCTTGCAGCCTTGTGAATATTAACCTGTTTTAAAGGTCTTACTCACATCAGCTATGGAGAGCATGATCATACAGTCACCCGAAACAGCTGGTGCATCACACACAGTTAAGTGTTGCTTGCCTCAAAGAGAACATAGGCATTTAGCTCATCTGCTAGGCTCGAGTCACTGGCCAGCTCTCGGCTGGGTTTCCCTTTTTAATCCGTGATAGTTTGCAAGACCTGCCACCTCCGATGAATGTCAGAGCCGGTGTAGATTTTAGTCCTGTGTTGACGTTTTGACTGTTTGATGGTTTTTCGGAGGGCGTAGCATGTTTTCCTTCAAAGTGGCAGCTCTAGCCTTTAGCTCAGTGAGGATGAATCAAGATGTTGTCATAGCTTTGAGAGCTCTTCTGCACCTATTACACTTCTAAACATAATTATTTATATTTATGCAAATGTTTTATGTACTTTGTGTGGGCCTTTACTTATTTATCGTACACAATGTTTAACATGTTGCATTTTCATTTCACTTGTGCTTTGTGTTTACAGGCAAGTGTTACTGTTTGACAAAATAAAACAATCTACATTATAAACTGGGTGGTTTGAGCCCTAAATGCTGATTGGCTGACTGCCGTGGTATACCACGGGTAT
>NW_019954338.1:0-1804 GCF_002910315.2 Salvelinus sp. IW2-2015
AGCACGAGCCCGAAGTGTGCCCAGCCTCCACGCACGCACACACACGCTCACTGGTAGTGATGGTGGTGGAGRGGAGAAGGAAAAACAAAAGTGCGGGTCTGCGCTGTTCTGTGGTAGCTGCGGTGTCTGATAACMGCCAGGAAAGAGGCAACGGTCCTGAGTCCACACTTCACTGGCTACTGTTTCCTGAAACCCATTCTTCTGTTTTAATACACGCAGCAAGACTGGAGGCGACAGAATCCTTAGTGAATCACGTAGGTAAGCAAACTATGAAAAACAATAATTTACTGCGTTGATATAAGCAAAAAACGCAGCGCTTCTATCCATTTCGCTGTTTCCTTCTCTATGTAGCTGTTATTTTAACCTTTATTAAACTAGGCAAGTCAGTTAAGAACACATTTATATTAATAATGACGACCTACCGGGGAACTGCCTTGTTCGGGGAAAGAACATCAGATGTTTATCTTGTCAGCTCGGGGATTCGACCCAGCAACCGTTCGGTTACTGGCCCGCCGCTCTAACCAGGCTACCTGCCGCCCCATTATCAGAAGGGTGTCATTCACAAATCCGTCACTGTGGTAGAAAATCATTGTTCATTCGTTGATATGACACTAATGTTGATCAGTTTGTTCGAAACAGTTGAAAGTGATCTCCGTGCACGTATTGGACAATGWGAAACCTCTATGTTGTCAATTGGACACAATAACACAATCAAACATATTTTTTAGAAGTAATATTCATATTTTTTCTCATTCATATTTTTTCTCATTTTTGAATTTGTTTGAATTGTAATCGAAGAGCGAATGGCTTCGTAAACATTTGGATAGGTAGTGAGTGTGTTCAAGCGGAGACCCTCTGAATTATCTCTGCTCTGGTCTCTGTGCCCTACATTTACATATTTATACAGCAACAGAAAGCACATGGCTATCGGACTAAGACCCGTCATTCATTCCCTGCTTCCCTTGCAACCCCATGACATACAATGCCTAGCCAAGCCTACTATACATAATCTGTCATTAGCAAGTTATTTTGAGACCGCGGACACTAGTCCTGGCTAACAGAGATAGACAGCGGCTTTCTGGACAAACCGGTTAATTGAAACTAAAACGCGAGTTGTTTGGACACCATTTTTACGCATTTTATCCGGAATATCTCTGATTATCACTGTACATGTTTGTTTAGTTGGTTCCATTTTTCGTCCTAATTATCTATTTCTTTATTTAGATAGTGTAGCTGTGCTTGTGACCTTCGGCAGTGCGATGGAGCTGGAGCATTTCGACGAGCGGGATAAGGCGCAGCGGAACAGCCGAGGAGGGAGCAGGCTGAACGGGGTGACCAGCCCTACACACAGCGCCCACTGCAGCCTCTACCGTTCCCGGACACTCAAGAACCTCAGCTCAGAGAAGAAGGCCAAGAAGGTCCGCTTCTACCGCAACGGGGACCGCTACTTTAATGGGATAGTGTACGCCATCTCAGTGGAGCGGTTCCGGTCGTTTGACGCGTTGCTGGCGGACCTAACCCGCTCGCTGTCTGATAATGTGAATCTGCCGCAGGGCGTCAGGACCATTTACTCCGCGGACGGAACCAAAAAGATCACCAGCACCGATCAACTGCTAGAGGGTAATATAATGCTTTAATTACTTTGGAAATCTCTCTCTCTCTGTCTCTGGGTAGAGTATGGTTGATGATAATTTAGTGCCTATACACTCAGAGTACAAAACATTAAGAACACCGTTCTAATATTGAGTTGCATTCCACAGGAATCACAGCTTTAACCTGGATTCACCTGGTCAGTCTATATCAT
>NW_019954339.1:0-1804 GCF_002910315.2 Salvelinus sp. IW2-2015
GCCCTGTCGCCTTGACATCCTTAGTAATGAAATGCCTTGAGAAAATTGTGAGAAGTCATATTCTCAGCGTCACCCAGAAGCTCCTCGACCCATTTCAGTTTGCATATCAGCCTAGCAGAGGAGATGATGATGCCATTCTTACCCTTCTTAACATGGTCTATAGACATCTAGAGGGTGCCAAATCCCATGTCAGGGTTCTGTTTGTTGACTTTTCTTCTGCCTTCAACACAATCCAGCCTTACATTCTGGCACAGAGACTCATTCGGGACTTCTCCTTAGATGGGGGACTGGTTTTGTGGCTGTTGGACTTCCTGAGCCAACGCTCACAGCGAGTCAAAATAGGTCCCCACGTGTCGGATATACGCAATACCAACACAGGCTCTCCTCAGGGATGTGTTTTGTCCCCACTTCTGTACATCTTGTACACTAATAGTTGTACTAGTTCCCATACTGACAGACACCTCGTTAAGTTCGCTGATGACACTGCCTTGATCAGCCTGTTGCATGATGACGAGGAACATCGTGGCCCGGTCCTAGATGACTTTGTAGAGTGGTATGAGGAATCACATTTGGTTCTCAATACCAACAAGACCAAAGAGATGTGCATAGACTTCAGGAAGCGTACAACACCTACCTCTGCAACATCTATCAGAGGTCAGAATATAGAAATTGTAGAGGAATATAAATATCTGGGTGTCCTTTTGGACAATAAGCTTCAGTGGAGTAAATGTACAGACCTGATCTACAAAAAGAGCCAACAGAGACTGTACTTTCTCAAAAAGTTGGGATCTTTTAATGTAGACTGTACTATATTGACTCTGTTTTACAAATATTTTATTGAGAGTATTTTAACTTTTTGTATTGTTTGTTGGTTTGGCAATGCCACTGTCAGCCAGAGAAATATGCTGAGAAGGATTATTACCACAGCAAGCAAGGTACTTGGAGTCAAACAGACAGGCCTGGATGAGATCTTTAAGGTCAGGGCCCTCCGTAAGGCTAAAAAAATCATCATTTTAGACCCAAGCCACCCCCTGTACCTGGACTTTGAACTACTCCCCTTTGGGCGCAGGTACAGGGCACCCCTCAGCAGGAAAAACAGAACGAGACAATCACTTGTGCCAGGTGTGATATCCCTCCTAAATAGCTCGGGCGAATGTTCCCATCGACTCCGTAAGGCCAGCAGGCTAGTCTTTTCTTCTTTAAAAAAAAAAAAGTTTTATTTCTTATTTCTTGGTACATAACTGTTATGTGTATTGACTGTATTGTCAATTATGTTTTGTATTTAAACAAAAGGAACACCTATGTGAGAATGCTATTCATTGACTACAGCTCAGCGTTCAACACCATAGTGCCCTCAAAGCTCATCACTAAGCTAAGGACCCTGGGACTAATCACTTCCCTGCAACTGGATCYGGGACTTCCTGACAGGCCACCCCCAGGTAGTAAGGGAAGGTAACAACACATCYGCCACCCTGATCCTCAACATGGGGGCCCCTCARGGGTGCATGCTCAGTCCCCTCATGACTGCACGGCCAGGCATGACTCCAACACCATCATTAAGTTTGTTGATGACACAACAGTGGTAGGCCTGATAACCGACAACGATGAGACAGCCTATAGGGAGGAGGTCAGAGACCTGACCGTGTGGTGCAAGGACAACAACCTCTCCCTCAATGTGATCAAGACATAGGAGATGATTGTGGACTACAGAAAAAGAGGACCGAGCACACCCCCATTCTCATCGACGGGGCTGTAGTGGAGCAGGTTGAGAGCTTCAAGTTCCTTGGTGTCCATATCACCAACA
>NW_019954340.1:0-1804 GCF_002910315.2 Salvelinus sp. IW2-2015
GTATTAGTAGTATTAGTAGTATTAGTAGTAGCAGTAGTACTAGTAGTAGTAGTATTAGTAGTATTAGTAGTAGTAGTATTAGTATTGTTGTTGTATAAGTATTGTTCTGGTTGTTGTTGTTGTTGCCAATTAGAAGCTGGGGATGATTAGGTGGCCATGATGGTATGAGGACCAGATTGTTAATTTACACTGTGGTCCCGTGTGGTCCCGTGTGGTCCCGTGTGGTTCAGTTGGTAGAGCATGGCGCTTGCAACGCCAGGGTTGTGGGTTCAATTCCCACGGGGGGACCAGGACGAATATGTAGGAGCTTTCCAATTTGTAAGTCGCTCTGGATAAGAGCGTCTGCTAAATGACTTAAATGTAAATTTAAATGTACACTGGACACAGGGGTTAACATTACTAACAGAATATTACCCAATTATCCCATGTTAAAATGACGTAGTGTGCTCAGTGGGATGGCACTGGGTAATATGTGGTTGAAACTGGTGG
This sequence comes from Salvelinus sp. IW2-2015, assembly GCF_002910315.2. Lineage (NCBI taxonomy): Eukaryota > Metazoa > Chordata > Actinopteri > Salmoniformes > Salmonidae > Salvelinus > Salvelinus sp. IW2-2015. The sequence goes on from NW_019954340.1 coordinate 490, forward strand.
GATGAGCGATAGGAGGATGGGCTCATTGTAATGGCTGGAATGTAATGGTTAGATACCATCCTATTTATCCCGTTAAGATGAGCCTGTCCTCCTATAAGATCCTCCCACCAGCCTCCTCTGGTTGAGCTGTTGATCAGTGAGATTACAACCTATAATTCACCCACTCAAAAAAAAGGACGACCAAAAGTTTGTTGACTTTCCAATATGTTAATACTATGCTTTTCAAACCATTTTAAAAGCACAACCAAAATCCAATGGAGGGGGAAAAAAACTATGTTTGGTTCAGCTGTCATCAAAATCTTGACCATGTGACTCTAAGATGATATTTACGCAAAGCATAGTTCTGAGATATTGAGCGTCAACGTTTTCACATCCCAGTCCTCTTAGAAGGAGGTTGTAGTGAGTTCTGCTTTCATAACCCATTAGGTCAACAACGTTGTTTGAACCAGTTACTACCCAGTGGGATGTGATCTTTTAGTGACCACAGACAGAGATAAATCCGTTTTCATTTCAATATGGATTGTTTTTTGTTGTTTTTGTTGTTTCCATGACCACTGTCCTCTCTAGACCCTTTGACATCTTCATCCTGATCGCCATCTTCGCTAACTGTATAGCGCTGGGGGTGTCCAAGCCTTTCCCCGAGGAAGACTCCAACTCTACCAACCACGATCTGGTGAGTACAACATTAGGACTGTTCTATCTATCTCAGCTGGTTTAAAAAGGGGGGGGGATACACTGTTCGTCCCGACGCTTTTGTTATTGTCGTCGTTATTGTTGTTTAAACGGAGGAATGTTCGTATGGAGACGAGCATCACCATAAACATTTAGTTTTTGCAGTAACATAGAAAACAAAAAAACAGTGTATGTTGTTTTAGAGGGACCTCTTTTTTGTTGTTTATATTATCCCAAACGGCAGTTTACACCATTAAGGATTCCAGCTTTACCGGAAGTCCTACAGATTCTGTCGTCTAGAAGGGTCATGCCCATTTAAACTGTGGGGGGGGGGGATACGTGTCACCTCAATTTCATCAATGTTTTGATAGAGGAGACATTGAAGTGGCTGCCATACTGTTCCATAATTGATGTCTGTTCCAAACCTGTGATTTTACAGCTAATATTTAGATACATTCATCCCCAACTGCCTATAACGGTTAGACGGATAAGATCTGAAATTATTTGCACAATGATTCGATGACGAACCGCTGATAGTCACATTCACTCTGTCTCAGTATTGTATGGTGTGATGGTTGATAAAGACTGTCTCAGTATTGTATGGTTGATAAAGACTGTCTCAGTATTGTATGGTTGATAAAGA
>NW_019954341.1:0-1803 GCF_002910315.2 Salvelinus sp. IW2-2015
GTATACATTTCTCTAAACTGGGATCAGTCTCTCTGAGTAAGCGCTCTCTTAAGTGTTGGCCACACACAATCCTGTCCCTGATAAGAGAGTCTGTGATTACTCCAAAGTTGCAGGTGGCCACTAGAGTCCTCAATTCAGTGAGATATTTGTTTAAACTCTCATCTTGGCCCTAACTTCGCATGAAAAAATTGTTTMATTTTTCTTGGGATCACAAAATGCATCCAGTGCTGCAATTACTTCCTCAGAGAGATTGTCTTTTGTACTGCCCACCCACAGGGTCTCACAAATCTCTCTGCCTTTTCCCCCAATGAGATAATACTTTGTAATCCTCAGGTTTTTCGCTCATTGTAAGAGCCATGTACAAATTGAATTCCTTTTTCCATCTTTCCCAGGTCAGTGCTAAATTACAATCATCAAAGTCTATTTTTCCCCAGAGGTTTCAGTGCATTTTCCATAGCGATATATTTGTAGAATGGAATGTTTTTTTATTTGTATTTTATTATTTTATTTTTTTACCCCCTCTTTTCTCCCCAATTTCGTGGTATCCAATTGGTAGTAGGTACAGTCTTGTCTCATCGCAGCAACTCCAGTACGGACTCGGGAGAGGCGAAGGTCGAGAGCCATGCGTCCTCCGAAACCCAACCCAACCTAGCCGCACTGCTTCTTGACACAACGCACATCCAACCCGGAAGCCAGCCGCACCAATGTGTCGGAGGAAACACCGTACACCTGGCAACCTGGTCAGCGTGCACTGCGCCCGGCCCGCCACAGGAGTCGCTAGTGCGCGATGAGACAAGGATATCCCTGCCGGCCAAACCCACCCTAACCCGGACGACGCTGGGCCAATTGTGCRTTGCCCCATGGACCTCCTGGTCGCAGCCGGCTGCGACAGAGCCTGGGCTCGAACCCAGAGTCTCTGGTGGCACAGAGACCACTGCGCCACCCGGGAGGCCCTAGAATGGAATGTTAGCTACTCACGAATCTGCTTGTATCCAATAGCCAGCTAGCTTTTAGCATAGAGTCACTCACGATAGCCAGCACTTTTTCAAACTGCTGCCTCGGATGTATTCTGCATTTACATCGATGAGATCCAGGTTCTTTTGAGTACCGCTGTCACTATGTTTCAATATGCTTTGTGTTGTAGTCATGACAGACAAAGATATATAGTTAAGCAAACTTTACTAGGCATGTTGTCAACCAGCACATTAATAAAGTAAGTAACTACTGGTTTTCGTTTCCTCTGTAACAACAATATGAGTAACATCAATATTGCTACACATGCTTTTGTCACTTCTAGGTTAGACTACTGCAATGCGCTACTTTCCGGCTACCCGGATAAAGCACTAAATAAACTTCAGTTCGTGCTAAACACGGCTGCTAGAATCTTGACTAGAACCACAAAATTGTATCATATTACTTCAGTGCTAGMCTYTCTACACTGGCTTCYTGTTAAGGCWAGGGCTGATTTCAAGGTTTTACTGCTAACCTACAAAGCATTACATGGGCTTGCTCCTACCCATCTTTACGATTTGGTCCTGCCGTACATACCTACACGTACGCTACGGTCACAAGATGCAGGCCTCCTTACTGTCCCTAGAATTTCTAAGCAAACAGCTGGAGGCAGGGCTTTCTCCTATAAAGCAAAATTTGTATGGAATGGTCTGCCTATCCATGTGAGAGACGCAGACTCGGTCTCAACCTTTAAGTCTTTATTGAAGACTCATCTCTTCAGTAGGTCCTATGATTGAGTGTAGTCTGGCCGAGGAGTGTGAAGGTGAACGGAAAGGCACTGGAGCAACGAAC
>NW_019954342.1:0-1802 GCF_002910315.2 Salvelinus sp. IW2-2015
AGACTCGGGAAATAAATGTATCATGTGTATTTTAATGACCTTTTTCTCTCCACTATTTAAATAGAACACAGACTTCCTCCTCTTATTAGACTGGTGTAGATGACTAGTCCCCCTCAGCTTAGCTCAGCTTCGCTGTGACCCAAATGGCACCCTAGTCCCTGTATAGCTCACTGCTTTTGACCAGAGTCAATAGGTAGTAGTGCACTAACTAGGGAACAGTCAAGTGCCATTTGGGATGGAACCCTGTGAGTCTTTGCAAGGCCTGGACTGRCTGAGTAGGGGAAGAATAATCACATTTACATTTAATCTCTCTGAGTTAAGACCTAATGATCCCGACATGACTAAACTATCAGGATACCCTGCACAAATAAAGGCGCAAATTGGAACCAAATAAGGTTCCTKAGAGAGATGMCATAGGACACGGTTTCCCAAACTCGGTCCTGGGGTCTCTCAGGGATGCACTGTTTTTTGGGGGTATTTTTTTTGTAGCCCCCTAGAACTACACAGCTGGTTGAGATAATCAAAGCTTGATAATGAGTTCACTATTTCAATCAGCTGTTCTGTGATAGGGCACAAAAAACAAAATGTTCACCCAGGCGAGTTAGGGAAACCCTGCCATAAGGGAACCATYGTAGGGTCTCTGAAGAACAATAAATAGGATTGTTCTTTGAAGAACAATCCAAAATAAAAATAAATCCTTCAGGACCAGAATGTAATAGCCCTGCTGTAGGGTTTTAATCCTTCTTTGCATAATTCCCAGTGTTCCTTATTTTCCTTTTGAGTGAACCCATGACTGTGTTTGCTAGTGAWAGAGACGTRGTTGTTGCATTTATTCATTTTCAGTCCTGTGGCCTTCATCAAGTGGGATCATAAGTGAATATGTTGCTGCTAAAATTACATTCTTTATGACAATACAATACATATTTCATAAAGGCAGAGTTCTATGCTAATACAGTGGCCTGAAACTCATCGTTTACTGACCACATCAGGCCTGCAAGTCACATTATGCTGGATTGCAAAGTGTTGTGTAAGTCCTATTGGAATCTAGCTAATTCACGTGTAACCTGCATTTACAATGACTGTCAGTTAGGAAGACTAGATATCATTCACAATGACTGTCAGTTAGGAACACTAGATATCATTTCACAATGACTGTCAGTTAGAAGCACTAGATATCATTCACAATGACTGTCAGTTAGGAAGACTAGATATCATCACAATGACTGTCAGTTAAGGAAAGACTAGATATCATTCACAATGACTGTCAGTTAGGAAGACTAGATATCATTCACAAATGACTGTCAGTAGGAAAACTAGATATCATTCACAATGACTGTCAGTTAGGAAACTAGATATCATTCACAATGACTGTCAGTTAGGAAGATAGATATCATTCACAATGACTGTCAGTTAGGAAGACTAGATATATCATTCACATGACTGTCAGTTAGGAAGACTAGATATCATTCACAATGACTGTCAGTTAGGAAGACTAGATATCATTCACAATGACTGTCAGTTAGGAAGACTAGATATCATTCACAATGACTGTCAGTTAGGAAACTAGATATCATTCACAATGACTGTCAGTTAGGAAGACTAGATATCAATTCACAATGACTGTCAGTAGGAGACTAGATATCATTCACAATGACTGTCAGTTAGGAAGACTAGATATCATTCACAATGACTGTCAGTTAGGAAGACTAGATATCATTCACAATGACTGTCAGTTAGGAAGACTAGATATCATTCACAATGACTGTCAGTTAGGAAGACTAGTATCATTCACAATGACTGTC
>NW_019954343.1:0-1800 GCF_002910315.2 Salvelinus sp. IW2-2015
CTAGCACTTAAGGAATGATTTGTACCAAATACAATGCTCTTAGTTTTAGAGATGTTCAGGACCAGTTTATTACTGGCCACCCATTCCAAAACAGACTGCAACTCTTTGTTAAGGGTTTCAGTAACTTCATTAGCTGTGGTTGCTGATGCGTATATGGTTGAATCATCAGCATACATGGACAGACATGCTTTGTTTAATGCCAGTGGCAAGTCATTGGTAAAAAATGAAAAGAGTAGAGGTCCTAGACCGCTGCCCCGCGGTACACCACACTTTACATGTTTGACATTAGAGAAGCTTCCATTAAAGAAAACCCTTTGAGTTCTATTAGATAGATAGCTCTGAATTCACAATATGGCAGAGGTTGAAAAGCCATAGCACTTAAGTTTTTTCAAAAACAGGTTATGGTCAATGATATCAAAGGCTGCAGTGAAATCTAACAGTACAGCTCCCACAATCTTCTTATTATCAATTTCTTTCAACCAATCATCAGTCATTTGTGTCAGTGCAGTACATGTTGAGTGCCCTTCTCTATAAACATGCTGAAAGTCTGTTGTTCATTTGTTTACAGCGAAATAGCATTGCATTTGGTCAAACACCATTTTTTCCAACAGTTTGCTAAGAGCTGGCAGCAAGCTTATAGGTCTGCTGTTAGAACCAGTAAAGGCCTCTTTACCACTATTGGGTAGCGGAATGACTTTAGCTTCCCTCCAGGCCTGAGGACAAAGACTTTCCTCTAGGCTCAGATTAAAAATATGACAGATAGGACTGGCTATAGAGTCAGCCACCATCCTCAGTAGCTTTCCATCTAAGTTGTCAATGCCAGGAGGTTAGTCATTATTGATTATTAACAATAATTTTCCACCTCTCCCACACTAACTTTAAAAAATTCAAACTTGCACTGCTTTTCTTTCATTATTCATTTTTTTTTATGCGTGATTATAATTGCTCACTGTTTTGTCGTGGGCATTTCCTGCCTAAGTTTGCCCACTTTGCCAATGAAATAATGATTAAAATAATTGCCAACATCAAATGGTTTTGTGATGAATAAGCCATCTTTATTCGATGAAAGATGGAGTTTAATTTGTCTTTCTGCCCATAATTTAATTGAAAGTACTCCAAAGTTTTTTTTCCATCATTCTTTATATCATTGATCTTGTCTTCATAATAAAGTTTCTTCTTCTTTTTTGTTGAGTTTAGTCACATGATTTCTCAATTTTCAGTAAGTAAGCCAGTCAGATATACAGCCAGACTTATTAGTCACTCCTTTTGCCCCCATCTCTTTCAACCATACAGTTTTTAAATTCCCCATCAATCCATGGAGCCTTAACAGTTCTAAGTCAGTTTCTTAACAGGTGCATGTTTATCAATAAATGGAAGAAGCAATTTCATAAATTCATTAAGTGCAGTGTCTGGATGCCCCTCATTAATCACATCAGACCAACAAATATTTTTAACATCATCCACATAAGAGTCACAGCAAAATCTTTTGTATGATCTCTTATACATTATTTAGGCCCAGCTTTTGGAACTTTGGCTTTCCTGGATATAGCCACTATATTGAGATCACTGCATCCAATGGGTACGGATATAGCTTTAGAACAAAGTTTTACAGCATTAGTAAAAATACGATCGATACATGTGGATGATCTTGTTCCTGTAGTGTTTGTTAACACCCTGGTAGGTTGATTAATAACCTGAACCAGATTACAGGCACTGGTTACAGTAAGACGCTTCCTCTTGAGTGGACAGCTTGATGAAAACCTGTCAATATTCAGGTCCCCAACAAAGTAGACCTCTCTG
>NW_019954344.1:0-1800 GCF_002910315.2 Salvelinus sp. IW2-2015
CCCTGCACTCACCCCACTCACCCCTCCTAGGTCTCCCCCTTTCTTCCATCCTTAGACCTGTCTCCTCTCCTCCCTCCCCACGGGCCTCCACCGTTAGGCCGCAGGCGTAGGAGGCCAGGCGATGTGGAGCTGCAGTTGGTCACACGGAAGCAAGCTCGTGGAAGAACAGTCCTCACACACTGATTCTCTCCATCACGTACACGCGCTTGCGTGCAGAAGAAAAGCAACGTCACTGGCCCCTCCCGCCCTGCCAACACAGAGCGAAACAGCAGCCTGAAGAAAGAAGAAGCACCGCAGAGAGAAGAGAGGAGAGAGAGATGGGGGGGTAGAATAAGCTTAATAGATAAATCACCTCAATTCAGAGTTAGCTTACTACCAAAGAGGTTACGAATTGCGCTGAGATTCAGATTTTTTCCATTAAAATATATGCCAAACATTCGATTTCAAAGTTGAACAAACCAACTAGCACAATGACTACTTTTAACAATTTACACTGATGTAACAAAAACACATTGTACTTAGAAGAAACTGGTTGCAGATGCCGAAAGTTTGATAACAGAATATGGTAAAATCTCCCCCCAATATTTGCCATCCACGTTTCCAAAAAACGGTTCAATTTCTGATTTAACTGAAGAATCAACGAGTCGCAGAAGAATCAGGTGTCAACTATGACATACACATGACTTTGAAAAAACGAATTTTGGTTATAGAACACCGGTAAACAGAATTGCGGAAACGGAATTTCATTATGGGTCCCTGATCTGTACCACACATAAATGTATAATTATGGATATGAATGTCATTCTCTTCATGGTGATGTTTCCTAAATAGGTACACAAAAGGTATTAACATGGTGCGGATTACGGGGAGCCGGGAGGGGCTCAGCTTCCCTGAATGAGACATTTGTTTGCCATCCCATGCTTTTACTCCAATGCATTAGACTTCTCCGTTGACTTATAATTGTTTGATTTCGTCAGTCAGCTGTTTAGAGTGCTCATTGCTTTGTTTTTCAGGTGGGTGCTGGTGTTCTCCGTGCCATCAGTGGCCAGAAGTAGTAGACCATTTATTTAGCTTGATTATTTTCTATCAATAATAATTGTCTTTCCTGGATCAGCGGATGATGGTCGACACAATCACTAGACAACTAGCCTACAGCGAGACCCCAATGCGCATCAAATAAGTAGGCCTATAAATTACTGACAGTAGACCTATAATTGACTTCTGTTAGAAGCATTCGATTTTGCAATGGTATAGGACTACATTATTTTGGATTTGTGTGCCCATGAAAACTGTTTCACGGCGAAACATAATGAAATGTTACGTAGCCATAGTTCCACATACAGTGCATTTTCCCAGATCTCCAAGAGCCATGGTTTGTACAGGGTTGAAGATCACTGCTCTAATTAAAATGTCAACAAACTTCACGTCAGGATAGGCAACCGAAATTAATAATGAATGTATGTGTGTTATATTAAACATAGAGGGAGTAAAATGTAGGCAAGCAATAAACATTTCAGAAAAACTACTAGTCGAATAAGACATGGGAGAGATGACGAATTTTGGCAAAAATATTTATAGACTAATACACTTGAAACAACTAGCCAACCCGAAAACTGCAGACATGCGATCAAACAACCATAATTTTTTTAAATTAAACGTAGCCTAACGTGATCATTGACAGCTGCCTTGAAGGACACAAATACACAATTATTTCTGCTACTAAAATCAGTAGGCTGAACTGACAACAGAGTGAAGAGCAGAAATCTCAAATAGCAAGCAAGTCACAGCAATGAAGAATGG
>NW_019954345.1:0-1800 GCF_002910315.2 Salvelinus sp. IW2-2015
ACAACAGTCTGGTGCTGTGTGGTTACTAGCCTTCACAGACAACAGTCTGGTGCTGTGTGGTTACTAGCCTTCACAGACAACAGTCTGGTGCTGTGAGGTTACTAGCCTTCACAGACAACATGACACTCCTTCCTGTTCTGAAAGCGTCCCATGTTTAGATTTTGTATTATTCTCACTCTAGTCTTTATTTACACGTTTCATATTTCTCGGGAGCTGCTTGTGTCTGGATGGTGTGCTAACCTGGTTGACATTATCATAATGTAATATAATTTATATCATTTGTATTATTGTAACATATATTGTGGTCTGTATTCTGTCGTTCCTTCCTGGGGTTTTATAGGATCAGTGTGGGGGGGGGCGGGTGGTATATTAACACCAGCTTCACCTGGAGCTGCTATGGGCCAATAAAATGGATGACATCTCCCTGTGTGGCCTGTTTCTCGTGTGTGTGGCCTGTTTCTCTCGTGTGTGTGTGTGTGTGTGTGTGTGACTGATGTGCAGCTGGAAACGCACAGTACAACCATGGGTGTATTCATTAGTCTCTAAATGTTTTGCAACGGAAACCCATTCACTCCAAAACCGGATCAGGTTTTGCAACGGAAAAACTAAGAGTTTCTATTGGACAAATTCAGGCAGGTCCCGTTTTTCGTTTGCTCGAGTTAAACGGTTTTCCCGTTGCGAAACCATTTGGCTTTCGGTCTGTGACTGGCCGTCACCTTCTACTGTAACGGAAACAGAGATACACAGTACTACACCTTGTTATGAAACACAGTACGTTTTATTATCCGTCAACATTACAAACACAGAACACGCGTTAACCGGCACAGGCTATAGGCTAGGATGTTTATTTTCTGGAGGTGAGGGCTGTCCAATCGGTGATCATTGTCACGAAGCCACACCCCGTCCTACTAGCGTTAAGACCCTCAGAAGGAGAAAGTGTAGAAGATAATGATGATCAGATCTGAAGCTCAGAGGTTTTCCTAACAGCCTAATCGAGGTGTTTTTACAAGGCTGCATGTAATCCTTCTGCTAACCTTAAAACCAGTTGCTTATCAACATGGGACGGCAGCGGAGCCTAGTGGGTAGAGCGTTGGACTAGTAACCGAAAGGTTAAAACCCTCGAGCTGACGAGGTAAAAACCTGTTGTTCTGCCCCCATGAACAAGGCATTTAACCCACTGTTCCTAGACCGTCATTGTAAATAAGAATGTGTTCTTAACTGACTTGCCGAGTTAAATAAATATAAAATTAAAAAACAGATAATAACTATTCAAATAGTAAGAGCAGGATTTATCTTAACGTCCCCTCCCTCCAGCCGTCGGGTAACGCCCCCTGCAGTCGTCGGGTAACGCCCCCTCTTTTTTAGATATAAACAGCAGAGGAGCCCCTCTGACGGCTCTTGACGCTGTCAAAACCCATCTGATTGAATCAGGCCCCTTTTTACGAACACAGTAACTAGACTTCCCTGAGCTAGACACAAGTCCTCTGACCGAACACGTCGACTTACGAACACCTGGTTAATAACGGGGAGGCTGGGGACCTGCTGTTTTCGACTCTCCAGAGACAGCAGGAGCGGTAGAGATACTCTTAATGATCGGCTATGAAAAGCCAACTGACATTTACTCCTGAGGTGCTGACTTGCTGCACCCTCTACAACCACTGTGATTATTATTATCTGACCATGCTGGTCATTTATGAACGTTTGAACATCTTGGCCATGTTCTGTTATAATCTCCACCCGGCACAGCCAGAAGAGGACTGGCCACCCCTCATAGCCTGGTTCCTCTCCAGGTTTCTTCCT
>NW_019954346.1:0-1799 GCF_002910315.2 Salvelinus sp. IW2-2015
TGTGTGTGTGCGCACATGTTCGTGCATGTGTGCTTGCGTTTGCGTACGTGTGAGATTGTGTGTGTCTGATTTTAGGGGGCTGGGTAGACCTGTTGGAGATCCAGCAGGGCTTAGGTCAGGGTGTGGTATTGGGGCGTTGGTGTACATTATTCTTTTGTTCTGTTCAGTGTTGTTGACACTGATACCTAGCTAACTCCCTGGGAGAGTGAATGTCTCTGTGGGGACAGTAAATGCCACCCAGCAGATTTGATGAGTGTACACTGGACTTTATACAATATTCGTGCCCAGGCAGTTTACACACAAGCCATGCCAATACCCTCCGTTCAACGAGTTACAATTATCAATTTTAGTCAGCAGCACTTAAGATAGATAACTTGTTTTATATTCATTAAACGCTGTTTTTATTGCATTAATGGAACAGGAGCACTATAGATTCAATCCAGAGAGAGCTTAAACTATGATTCAATGTACAGTACTGTATCTTGTTCTATTGACCAAGCCCTAGCTTGTAGCCAGTTTATCAGAGCAGCTAATGAATGTATCTGTCCTACTGTAGCCAGTTTATCAGAGCAGCTAATGAATGTATCTGTCCTACTGTAGCCAGTGTATTGGAGCCAGCAGAGAAGTTCTGTTCRGAGGGAGTGCAGCCCTACCTGGCCTCCGTACTGGAGGAGCTGATGGGACCAATCAGCTCAGGGTTCCAGGAAGCACGGCTCCTGAGTGACAGCCAAATGGACCAACTGTGTCAGGACTTCCAGGAGSGCGGGGTTACCAATGAACTCAAGCAGGTGCAAACTTCCTCTCCTCTTCTTCTCATAAACAGTCCTGTCTGAGCTATCATTTACTCAAACTATTGACCCCCACTTTGCCTGTTGATTCCGCTTGCTCTTTCTTCTCGCCTTTTCCCTCTCTCCCTCACCCCTTTTCCCTCTCTCCCTCACCCCTTTTTCCTCTCTCCCTCGCCCCTTTTTCCTCTTTCTCATCTATTCCCTTTTTATCAAACTCCATCACCTGCCCTCCCTTTCTGTTGCTTCCTTTTTCATCACCCTCTCTCTCCTTCCTCTCATCCCCCTCTTCCCCTCTCCCTCTATCCAGGCCCTAGCTAAACTGAGTAGGCCAAATCTGTTGAGTTGTTACCAGAGGATCAACTCTCTCCACGACCAGCTGCACGACCTGCAGGAACGCTTTGGCTTCTCCAACATCAGCAGCCTGGTCAACAGCACCCAGATAGACCTACAGCAGGTAAACATTACGCACACACTAAGTGACTAACTAAGATTTTCCACACTTTAATACTCATCAGACAGTCTCAGTGGTTGTGAATATAATATATTTGATATTTGATATTCTTCAAAGTAGCCACCCTTTGCTTTGATGACAGATTTGCACACTCTTAGCATTCTCTCAACCAGCTTCATGAGGTACGTACATACCCCAACCAGAGCCATGGATTACAGGCAACATCCGCACTGAGCTAAAGGCTAGAGCTGCTGCTTTCAAGGAGCAGGACTCTAACCCGGAAGCTTATAAGAAATCCCGCTATGCCCTCCGACGGACCATCAAGCAGGCAATGCGTCAATATAGTACTAAGATCGAATGGTACTGCACCGTCTCTGACRCTCGTCGGATGTGGCAGGGTTTGCAAACCATTACAGACTACAAAGGGAAGCACACTCAGGTGCTGCCCAATGACACGAGCCTACCAGCTAAACTGATTCTATGCTCACTTCGAGGCAAATAACACTGAAACATGCATGAGAGCACCAGCTGTTCCCGGAAGACTGTGTGATCACGCTCTC
>NW_019954347.1:0-1799 GCF_002910315.2 Salvelinus sp. IW2-2015
GGTGTGTAGACTGATATCAGGATGATCACAATATTTATATCTTACTTAACCAATGTATCAAGAACAATTTCTCAAGCCTGAGGGCATTTCTGTGGCCATTAGCTGTGTTTGTGTTTAAATCTATTTATATTAGTGGGGGGCTAATTCTATGACCCATTAAAGGGCCTTGTCCTGGCTGGTTGGTGCTGGGCAGAACTGAACAATCAATTGATACCTGATTGAGACAGAAATCCAGGGATTTGTTTTAAAGCAAACGGTGACAGGTCGACAGCTCTGGTTGAAATATGTAATGTAATCAGTGGGATTTTAAGAGGCTGTGTCTTCAGAAACATAATGCTATTGTGTTTTCCAGGTGTGAAGAGGTATTATCAACAAGTTTTGTGTCTAATTCCTTCAGAGTACTGTAATACTTGTCTCTCTTAGCAAGATTAATTAGTTAGATATTGAAATGTCTTATGTCTTCAATCAGTTGGATAAGCAGGTTGGTCACATGCTGTTTTCCAATTACACAACAAAACACACACACACACACACACGTGTGCGCACACACACACACAGACACAGACACATTGACAATGGTAAAAGTGGTTCATCAGAGAGCGTGCATGGCATGTCCTGCATGCCTGATCAGACTGATGTATTATTAACAGTGTGGCTCCTCTGCTCCAGAACTAAGCTCTGCAGCTGTGCATCACACTGACTGTCTGACTGGACCAGATATTTGAAGAGACCATGCATGTTTTACCCATTTTCAAAGGGAATCACATCAGCAAGGGTCCAGGGCACAGGACCATTATCACAATCACTGATCCTGCCATCCTCCAGTTTCCACAATGCCTCTGGACAAGCCTCTCACAAAGGTCTGTTTTGGGACAATCTAATTTCTCTGGGTAGTTTATAGTGTTAGTCTTTTAATGATATAACCATGATATGAGACAGCGCCTGAAACTTTTCTCATTGAATTGATTCTGTCCAGGGCTTGTTTGACATATACTGCAGTATATTACATTTCAGTCCTTGGAAAGTGTATGTGAGGGTAAACAAGAAGGGAGGGAGTCTGGTAGCAGGGGCACAGTGAGAATTATGATGATGATGTGATGGCTAGCAGGGATGGAGGGCGATCAGCGAGGGAGGGAGAGTGATCAGGGAGGGAGGGCAATCAGAGAGGGAGGAAGAGACCAGGGAGGGAGTCTGGTACAGGAGGCATAGTGAGGATGATGATGGAACTAAAGGGGCCCCCTGCTGTCTGTCATCTACCTGACCAGATCAGCCCCAACTTCAAAGGGCTCCCCCTCTGGCATCAAATATTTACCAGCCTGCTGTGCTTACACCTGCTCTGAGAAGACGAGAGGAGAGTAACTCGTCTGTCTGTGCTCTTAGACATCACACATTTATAAAGTACTGCACTCACCCTGGTGGACTGATGTTAGTAATGTCAAGGCTTACTATGACAGTCCCACTTTACTGTCATGCATTTAGAAATGTGTTCAGTGTTTTATCACTGTGCTGCAGATTGCTTAGCCTATGTTTAGTGTTGAAGTACAGTCCAGTGGTGCAGACAGACTATTATAGCTGAGCTTGATGATGGTAATGATGATCACTTTGAGGATGGTGATGGTAGTGGTGATGAAGATTTAGCTTATTTTCAACGAGCCAATATGTCAGAGGCACCTTTTTATTAGCGCTGTTGCCTAGCGAGAGTTGTCATATGGAGCAGCCAAGCCCTCAGAAGATCAGAGTATGTGAATCTCATGCTATACAGCATAGGAGGGACAGAACATGTTGTACTTACTTAGTAT
>NW_019954348.1:0-1799 GCF_002910315.2 Salvelinus sp. IW2-2015
TGGGGCCCTGGTTATAAACTCTAATACTACTACTACTATAACCACCAAACCAAACTTGGGGCCCTGGTTATAAACTCGAATACTACTACTACTATTACCAACAGACCAAACCTGGGGCCCTGGTTATAAACTTTAATACTATTACTACTATCACAACCATACCAAACCTGAGGCATAAGTGACAAACTCTAATACTACTACTACAATCACCACCAAACCAAACCTGGAGAGCGGGGTTATAAACTCTAATACTATTACTACTATCACCACCAGACCAAACCTGGGGAGAATGGCTATAAACTCTAATACTACTACTACTACTATCACCACCAGACCAAACCTGGGGAGAATGGATATAAACTCTAATACTATTACTACTATCACCACTATTCCAAATGTGAGGCATAAGTGACAAACTCTAATACTACTACTACCATCACATCCAAACCAAAGCTGAGACCGTTGTTATAAACTCTAATGCTACTTCTACTAGCACCACCAAAACAAACCTGGGGCCCTGGTTTTAAACTCTAATACCACTACTAATATCACCACCAGACCAAACCTGAGGCCCTGGTTATAAACTCTTATACTACTACTACTATCACCACCAGACCAAACCTGGGGCCCTGGTTATAAACTCGAATACTACTAATTTCACCACCAGACCAAACCTGGGGAGCATGGTTATAAACTCTAATAATTCTACTACTGTGACCACCAAACCAAACCTGTGGCCCTGTTATAACTCTAATACTACTACTAAGATCTGAACCAGACCAAACCTGGGGCTCTGTTTATAAAACAACTACTATTATCATCACCAGACCAAACTTGGGGCCCTGGTTAAAAACTCTAATACTACTTCTACTATCACCACAGACCTAACCTGGGTCCTTGTTTATAAACTCAAATGCTACTACTATCACCACCAGACCAAACCTGGAGCCCTGGCTATAAACTCTAATACAAATACTATCACCACCAGACGAATCCTGCGGGCCCTGTTAATAAACTCTAATACTACTACAACGATTACCACCAGACCAAACCTGGGACACTGGTTATAAACTTTAATACTACATATATCACCACCAGACCTAACATGGGGCCCTGGCTATAAACTCTAAAACTGCTCCTACTTTCTCCACCAGACCAAACCTGGAGAACATGGTTATAAACTCTAATACTAATACTACTATTACCACCAGACCAAACCTAGGGAGCCTGGATATAAACTCTAATACTATTACTACTATCACCACCATACCAAACCTGAGGCATAAGTTACAAACTCTAATACTACTACTACGATCAACATCAAACTAAACCTGGGGCACTGGTTACACACTCTTATACTACTACTACGATCAGAACCAGACCAAACCTGGGGCCCTGGTTATAAATTCTAATACTACTACTATCACCACCAGACCACA
Organism: Salvelinus sp. IW2-2015; assembly: GCF_002910315.2. Classification (NCBI taxonomy): domain Eukaryota; kingdom Metazoa; phylum Chordata; class Actinopteri; order Salmoniformes; family Salmonidae; genus Salvelinus; species Salvelinus sp. IW2-2015. The sequence goes on from NW_019954348.1 coordinate 1,440, forward strand.
CCTGGGGAGTGTGGTTACAGACTCTAATACTACTACTACTACCACCACCAGACCAAACCTGGGGCCCTGGTTATAAACTCTAATACTACTACTACTACTACCACCACCATACCAAACCTGGGGCCCTGGTTATAAACTCTAATGCCACTGCTCCGATCAAAACCACACCAAATCTGGGGCCCTGGTTATAAGCTCTAATACTAATACTACTATCACCACCAGACCAAATCTGGGGCCCTGGTTATAAACTCCAATAATACTACTATCACCACCAGACCAAACCTGGTGCATTGGTTGTAAACTCTAATACTACTATCACCACCAGACCAAACCTGGTGCATTGGTTGTAAACTCTAATAC
>NW_019954349.1:0-1799 GCF_002910315.2 Salvelinus sp. IW2-2015
CATCTGTCCCACTAACGCCCCACCACCACCGCACTGGCGCAAACGCGATGGCCGTAATCTGCCTGCCAGAATCGCCTGTCCGCGTAGACCCATCGCCCGCAGTTAAATTGGCCCTTGAATTCTACACCTAATATCCACACGAAGAAAAGAGTCATCACCAGAAGGAGAACGACGCCCCACACCTAAAGCACCCTCCTCCCACCCGTCGCCCTTTCAAACCCAGGAGCGGGGGAACATACAACATGCACCCGAGATTCTCCGCTCCACCTACACCCACCATCTCCACCAAAAGACACGGCGGTCTGAGAAACACAAAAAGAGGTCATCCAATTTGGAAATCAAGCCACCAAAGGCGACCAACCAATATCTTGCCACTGATTTCCACTGGTCTAATGTCCATTGCTCTTGTTTCTTGGCCCAAGCAAGTCTCTTCTTATTATTGGTGTCCTTTGTTTCTTTGCAACAATTCGACCATGAAGGCCTGATTCACACAGTCTCCTCTGACGAGTTGATGTTGAGATGTGTCTTTTACTTGAACTCTGTGAAGCATTTATTTGGGCTGCAATTTTTTAGACTGGCAACTCTAATGAACTTATCCTCTGCTGTAGAGGTAACCCTGGGTCTTTCATTCCTGTGGCGGTCCTCATGAGAGCCAGTTTCATCATAGCACTTGATGGTTTTTGCGACTGCAAATTTTCCGTATTGACTGACCTTCAAATCAAATAATATCAAATTGTATTGGTCACATACACATGGTTAGCAGATGTTAATGCGAGTGTAGCAAAATTATTGTGCTTCTAGTTCTGACCATGCAGTAATATCTAACAAGTAATCTAACCTAACAATTTCACAACAACTACCTTATACACACAAGTGTAAAGGAATGAATAAGAATATGTACTTCATGTTTTAAAGTAATGATGGACTGTCGTTTCTCTTTGCTTTTTTAGCTGTTCTTGCCATAATATGGACTTTGTCTTTCACCAAATAGGGCTATCTTCTGTATACCCCCCATACCTTGTCACAACACAACTGATTGGCTCAAATTCATTAAGGAAAGAAATTCCACAAATTAACTTTTAACAAGGCACACCTGTTAATTGAAATGCATTCCAGGTGAGTACCTCATGAAAATGTTTGAGAGTATGCCAAGAGTGTGCAAAGCTGTCATCAAGGCAAAGGGTGGCTAGTTGAAGAATCTCAAATATAAAATATATTTTGATTTGTTTAACACTTTTTTGGTTACTACATGATTCCATATGTGTTATTTCATAGTTTTGATGTCTTCACTATTATTCTACAATGTATAAAATAGTACAAATACAGAAAAACCCCTGAATGAGTAGGTGTTCTAAAACGTTTGACCGGAAGTGTACATCAGAATGTTTTAATAGCATTTTCACCATAAACAACACCAAAGTCACTGTAACGTACAGCTATTACTGCTCCCAATGTTTACGTAGGCCTACTCCCTCTTATCAATGTTCTTGAAGTTTAGCACTTTCTCACAGCACACACATATACACACACACACACTCTCTCTCTTTCTCTCTCACACACACATACAGCTTTAAGTACTGTTAAAGCTTCGGGCATTCTAAATGAGTGTGACTATAGAAAAAAAAGAACTGGCTCCATGGATAAAAAGGAACAAAGAGCTTTTTAACTCGTACAACAATGTTATGACAACACTGTAACCATCTGTACTGTTCAGATAACTTTACACATAGGCCTACACACACACACCCTCCCTCCCTCCCTCCCTCTTTGTTCTTTTTATCCATAGAGCCAGTTATTCT
>NW_019954350.1:0-1799 GCF_002910315.2 Salvelinus sp. IW2-2015
TTCTCTTTCTGTAGTATTATCTACTGTAGTCTTCTCTTTCTGTAGTTTTATCTACTGTAGTCTTCTCTTGCTGTAGTATTCTTACTGTAGTATTATCTACTGTAGTCTTCTCTTGCTGTAGTATTCTTACTGTAGTATTATCTAGTGTAGTCTTCTCTTTCTGTAGTTTTATCTACTGTAGTCTTCTCTTGCTGTAGTATTCTTACTGTAGTATTATCTAGTGTAGTCTTCTCTTTCTGTAGTTTTATCTACTGTAGTCTTCTTTTTCTGTAGTATCATCTGCTGTATTCTTCTCTTTCTGTTGTATTATCTACTGTAGTCTTCTCTTACTGTAGTCTTCTCTTACTGTAGTAGCATCTACTGTAGTGTACTATTACTGTAGTCTTCTCTACTGTAATCTTCTCTTACTATAGTCTTCTGTAGTATTATCTACTGTAGTCTTATCTTACTGTAGACTTCTCTTTCTGTAGTCTCTTCTTACTGTAGTATTCTCTACTGTAGGCTACTATTACTGCAATATCCTCTACTGTAGGCTACTATTACTGTAAATATCTCTACTGTAATCTTCTCTTTCCGTAATCTTCTCTACTGTAGTCTTCTCTTTCTGTAGTCTTCTATTTCTGTAGTCTTCTCTGCTGTAGTAATCTCTTCTGTAGTCTTCTCTTTCTGTAGTCTCGTCTTACTGTAGTCTTCTCTACTGTAGTCTACTTTTACTGTAATCTTCTCATACTGTAGTCTTCTCTTCCTGTATACTTCTCTTTCTGTAGTATGATCTACTGTAGTCTTTTCATACTGTTGTCTTCGCTTACTGTAGTTTTATCTACTGTAATCTTCTCTTTCTGTAGTCTCCTCTAATGTAGTGTACTTTTACTGTAGCCTTCTCATAATGTAGTCTTCTCTTGCTGTAATCTTCTCTTTCTGTAATCTCCTCTACTGTAGTCTACTTTTACTGTAGTATTCTCTTGCTGTAGTCTTCTCTTTCTGTAGTCTCCTCTACTGTAGTCTACTTTTACTGTAGCCTTCTCATAATGTAGTCTTCTCTTGCTGTAGTCTTCTCTTTCTGTAGTCTCCTCTACTGTATTCGTACTGTAGTATTATCTACTGTAGCCTTCTCTTACTGTAGTCTTCTCTACTGTAGTCTGCTCTTCCTGTAGTCTTTGATAAGGGACTACAGGAAGAGCAGTATATCAACCATACACCGTCATCATGGACTGCGAGCAGCCGATTTAGTTCATAACATATTCAAATCAAACCAAGTCAAATTGGATTTGTCACATGCGCCGAATACAACAGGTCGTCGACCTTACCTTGAAATGCTTACTTACAAGCCCTTAATTAACCAACAATGCAGTTCAAGAAATAGATTTAAGAAAATATTTACTAAATAAATTAAACTATAGTATAAAATGTGTATGAAAAGTAACACATTAAAAGAACAGTACTGAGGCTATATACAGGGGGTGCCGGTACCGGGTCAATGTATGGGGGTACAGGTTAGTCGAGGTAATTTGTACATGTAGGTGGGGGTAAAGTGACTATGCATACATACAATGGCAAGAAAAAGTATGTGAACACTTTGGAATTACTTGGATTTCTGCATAAATTGGTCATAAAATTTGATCTGATCTCCATCTAAAGCACAACAATAGACAAACACTAATAACACACAAACAATTATATGTTTTCATGTCTATTGAACACACCGTGTAAACATTCACAGTGCAGGGTGGGAAAAGTATGTGAACCCTTGGATTGAATAACTGGTTGACCCTCCTTTGGCAGCAATAACCTCAACCAAA
>NW_019954351.1:0-1798 GCF_002910315.2 Salvelinus sp. IW2-2015
CTGGCTTTTGTGTGCTGGGAGCTAATAATGCTTCAGAGAAACCAGTAAAGCAGGAGCCCATGCAGCCATCCCTGGCCCTCCTAGCCTCACCACCACAGCAACCACTCCAGGGGGACATCAAACGCTCGCCCTCCCGGCCCTGGCTAATTGTACACCTATTGTTCCTATGTAGGACCCTAAGAAGCAAAAGAAGGAGAAAATGGAGGGAGAGAGAGTGGGGGAGAATAGGGCTTTGGTAATGAGGCTCCTGCAGCTGAATAAATATGGTCTAAAACAATATGAACTGTTTTGATGCCTCCCTCTGGGCCCACTCGGCCAGTATACTCATTACTCACCTTAATGACAAATAAGGCCTTATTAAAATCAGCCTTGTTACAAGGATAGGGCACGCATGAATGCTATGGCCAAACCCAGGCTCTTTCATTAGTTGAGGTCGAGAGCAAGAGTGTTTATTTGTGCATTTGAAATAAGTCTGTGATCCACAATTGCACAGGGAGTTGTGTGTGATTCAAAACAACCTCATACTTTCCTCATCTTTATGATACAGGAAAAAACAATGGCTGTGATTTGACAGGAGTCCTGCTAATACGATACAGTTTTGAAGAGTCTGGGATGCTGTGGTATGACTGTGGTTTAACATTACTGGGGTTATGTACTGTATACCGTTTCTCAATGGGGATTGTCTCCAACAATTGTGGAGAATAATCTGGCAGAGACTCTCAGTAATCTCCAATGGGAATACAGTATCCAATGTTTAGTATTGCAGAATGTTAGAGGTTGCATTGAAGAATTGCATGCTTTCGCATTATACATTGGCATGGAACCTGAATGTGGTTTTCTCAAATGTCATGTATTTTGATATACAAATTATATATAAATACACCTTTACCTAAGAATTAAAGACCAAGTGGAAAAAATACCAATATCTGAAAGGTTACTTGTGATGTTACCATGAGTACCTCAGCAAAGGACTGTACTCACAACTGACAGGTTATCACTGGACCTGTACACCACTCCTCTCAGAGTAGTCAGACAAAGGGTCAGACACATACAGCTGACTCTCTCCTCTGTTCCCCTGCTCCCCAGGTAGTCAGGCAGTCAGACAGGCAGACCCCATTGGGCCAGGCTGGCCTCAACGACTAGACGTAACATAGTAAACATAAATCTGTGACACTCAAATTAGTATGATGTTATGTTTGGTATGGTTATGTAAGACAGAAGGTTAGTTAAGCCAAAAACAAAACCAGGGAAGTTGATCTGGGAGGATGGATGGGTGTATAATGTAAACGTCTAGTAACCCAAAGGTTGCGGGCACGAATCACATCACGGTTAACTTAAGGATTTTAGCTAATTAACAACTTTGCAACAACTTACTACATTTTATCTCATTTGCAACTACTTAGCATGTTAGCTAACCCTTCCCCTAACCCTAACCTTAACCCTAACTCCTCAGCCTAACTTGAACCCTAACCTTAATCCTAACCTTAACCCCTAACCCCTAACCCTAACCCCTAGCCTAGCTAACGTTAGCAACCTAGCCACCTCATGGACAACTTTTACTTTTTAGATAATTAGCAACAACTTACTACTTTTTAGTTAATTTGCAATTACTTAACATGTTAGTTAACCCTTCCCCTAACCCTAATCTTAATCCCTAACCATAGCCCTAACCATTACCTCTAACCTCCTAGCCTAGCTAACCTTAGCCACCTAGCTAACGTTAGCCACAACAAATTGGAATATAATGCGAACGTCTAGCAACCCAAAGATCGCACGTTCGAATAACATCACAGACAAC
>NW_019954352.1:0-1798 GCF_002910315.2 Salvelinus sp. IW2-2015
AACAGGTGTCTGATATGTGGAGGGATGAGGGCTGCAGTTAGATATCTCAGATCGGGGGGGTGAGGCCTAGAGGGTTTTATAATATAGTATCAACAGATGGGTCTTGCGACGGTGTATACAGAGTATGGACCAGTTTACAGGGAGTAATTAGAGTGCAGGTGATGTGTCCTCTAAGGGCATTTGTGGCAAAATCATGATCGAATGGTACAAGAACATGTTGCGTCGAGAGCACCCTTTACCGTGCGATCTATAAATTATGTCTCGTAATCTAGCATGAGTAGGATGGTTCTGAATCGGGTAATTTTGGCGCTGAGGGTGAAAGAGGACCGGATTACGTAGAGGAAACCAAGTCTGAGTAACTTTAACCTGCAGCTGTTGATGGTGTGCTGAACGAGAAGGCAACCTGTACGTTTCTAGGCATTACTCCCAAGTACTTGTACTGACGGGTGACTACTCAAGCTCTAGAACTCGCTCCAGACGGTAGTAATCACCCATGTGGGAGAGGGATTCTTCTTACCAAACCTGGCTAGCCTAGTGGTTTAGAGTATGGGCCAGTAACCGAAGGTCTGCTACGGATCGAATCCTCGACTGACATGGGTAAAAATCTGTCTATTCTGCCGCCTGAATACAAAGTTAGGTACCCACTGTTTCCCAAAATAGTGAAGTGGAAAATGGATTTAAAAGGGAACTCCCTCTGCTAGTGATTTGCTGAATGTGCAATCCTAAAGGAAGGCTGTGATTGGTTAATGACCTATATTGTCAATCTCTATGTATGAAATGGGTCATATTTTCAAAAGTACTAGAGAGCCCACTCTGGAAATGCGATGTACAATATGTTTAAAAACGAACAAAATCAAAAAGGGTAGTTTAATAATATTTTTGCCAAAATAATCTGAGATACCAGAAATATTTCCCGTCCACACTTGCGTGGAATAGCTCAAATAGAGTTAGTCACATTGTGTTGCTGTGGGTTTGAATCAGACCCACTGCCTTTGTGACACTTTCACTCTCCATCTGTCTTTCCCACTACAGTATCTCTCCTCTCTCCAATGAAATACACAAACATGTTAAATCCTTTAAATAACAAGAAAAAAAATGTATGGCTCCCTTTATCTAATAAAAAATAAATTAAAAATTAAAAAAAAGAGCAAGAATACCTCTCACTATGCTTCCGCTGTTGATGTTCAGTGTGTTTCTCCAGGGGATGGTACGACTCCTGTTCCTCGTATATATATATTATCATAATACAGGTGGTTGTGCCAGTCCGACTGGTCCGGAGGTGTACCCACCGGCCCCCCACTCCCCAGTACCAGAGGCAGGATGACATACTCCGGTATCTCCTCGTAATACCACACATTCTCATACTCCATCTCCGGAGCCTGTGCCGCTCCGAGGTGACGGAACTCATCCACGCTCTGCTCCACCCCCACCTCAATCACCCCAAGCCGGGGACAGGGGAACTTGCGTGCCCCCGACACACCCAGCTGATCTTGAAAATTGATATCACCATTCACACACTGCTCAGCCTCCGCGTCAGCTGCAGTGCAGTCTAAAGACTGGCCTCCCTTGGCTACCAGCTTAGACAGCGTCTTGACAGAGAGCTTCAGCTCCAGGAGCCTCCGGAAGGAATTAAGTTGCTGTCCGTCGTAGTGGGTGAAGTCGGCAGAGGAGAAGGACTTGGTTCTCCGTTTCCCCAGGGTGGAGCGAGGCGGCTTGGACAGCATCAGTGTTTCACCAATGCTGTTCTTACTGGAGATAGGTGATACCAGCAGCTGAAGGATGCTCCTTCCTGGTCACT
>NW_019954353.1:0-1797 GCF_002910315.2 Salvelinus sp. IW2-2015
CCAGCGGCCTTGTGAATGTTGACCTGTTTATAAGGTCTTACTTACACATCGGCTGCGGAGAGCGTGATCACACAGTCATCCGGATCAGCTGATGCTCTCATGCATGTTTCAGTGTTGCTTGCCTCGAAGCGAGCATAGAAGTTATTTAGCTCGTCTGGTAGGCTCGTGTCACTGGGCAGCTCTCGGCTGTGCTTCCCTTTGTAGTCTGTAATAGTTTGCAAGCCCTGCCACATCTGACGAGCGTCGGAGCCGGTGTAGTACAATTCGATCTTAGRCCTGTATTGATGCTTTGCCTGTTTGATGGTTTGTCAGAGGGCATAGCGGGATTTCCTATAAGCTTCCGAGTTAGAGTCCCGCTCCTTGAAAGCAGCAGCTCTATACTTTAGCTCAGTGCGAATGTTGCCTGTAATCCATGGCTTCTGGTTGGGATATGCACGTACAGTCACTGTGGGGACGACGTCCTCGATGCACTTATTGATGAAGCCAGTGACGTATGTGGTGTACTCCTCAATGCCATCGGAAGAAGCCCGGAACATATTCCAGTCTGTGCTAGCAAAACAGTCCTGTAGTTTAGCATCTGCTTCATCTGACCACTTTTTTATAAACCGAGTCACTGGTGCTTCCTGCTTTAATTTTTGCTTGTAAGCAGGAATCAGGAGGAAAGAGTTATGGTCAGATTTTCCAAATGGAGGGCGAGGGAGAGCTTTGTACGCGTCTCTGTGTGTGGAGTAAAGGTGGTCTAGAATTATTTCCCCTTTGGTTACACATTTAACATGCTGATAGAAATGAGGTAAAACTGATTTAAGTTTCCCTGCAGTAAAGTCCCCGGCCACTAGGAGKTTCGCCTCCGGATGAGCATTTTCCTGTTTGCTTATGGTGGAATACAGATCATTGAGTGAGGTTTTAGTGCCAGCTTCGGTCTGTGGTGGTATGTAGACAGCTATGAAAAATACAGATGAAAACACTCTAGATAGATAGTGTGGTCTACAGCTTATCATGAGATACTCTACTTCAGGCGAGCAAAACCCTGAGACTTCCTTAGATATCGTGCACCAGCTATTGTTAACAAATATGCATAGGCCCCTGCCCCATGTCTTACCAGAGACTGCTGTTTTGTCCTGCCGATAGAGTGTATAACCCGCCAGCTGTATGTTATTAATGTCGTCGTTGAGCCACGACTCGGTGAAACATAAGATATTACAGTTTGGTAGGATGGTTGGTAGGATATACGTGCTTTCAGTTTGTCCCATTTATTTTCCAGCGAATGAACGTTAGCTAGCAGAACGGATGGCAAGGGCAGATTAGCCACTCATCGCCTGATCCTCACAAGGCATCCTGATCTCTTTCCGCAAAACCTACACTACCGTTCAAAAGTTTGGGGTTACTTAGAAATGTCCTTGTTTTTGAAAAAACAAAAACAATTTTGTCCATTAAAATAACATCAAATTGATCAGAAATAAGGTGTAGACATTGCTAATGTTGTAAATGACTATTGTAGCTGGAAATGGCAGATTTTTTTATGGAATATCTACATAGGCGTACAGAGGCCTATTATCAGCCACCATCACTCCTGTGTTCCAATGGCACGTTGTGTTAGCTAATCCAAGTTTATKATTTTAAAAGGCTAATTGATCATTAGAAAGCCCTTTTGCAATTATGTTAGCACAGCTGAAAACTGTTGTCCTGATTAAAGAAGCAATAAAACTGGCCTTCTTCAGACTAGTTGAATATCTGGAGCATCGCCTTTGTAGTTCGAGGCGTTAGGGCAGCGTCAAATGCCAGAAACAAAGAAACTGT
>NW_019954354.1:0-1797 GCF_002910315.2 Salvelinus sp. IW2-2015
TCTTGGGGTATGTCTCTATAAGCTTTGCACATCTAGCCACTGGGATTTTTTCCCATTCTTCAAGGCAAAACTGCTCCAGCTCCTTCAAGTTGGATGGGTTCCGCTGGTCTACAGCAATCCTTAGGTCATACCACAGATTCTCAATTGGATTGAGGTCTGGGCTTTGACTAGGCCATTCCAAGACATGTAAATGTTTCCCCTTAAACGACTCAAGTGTCGCTTCAGCAGAATGCTTAGGGTCATTGTCCTGCTGGAAGGTGAACCTAAGTGCKAGTCTCAAATCTCTGGAAGACTGAAACAGGTTTCCCTCAACAATTTCCCTGTATTTGAGCCATCTATTATTCCTTCAATTCTGACCAGTTTCCCAAATCCCTGCCGATAAAAAACAACCCCACAGCATGATCCTGCCACTACCATGCTTCATTGTGGGGATGGTGTTATCGGGGTGATGAGAGGTGTTGGGTTTGTGCCAGACGTAGCGTTTTCCTTGATGGACAAAAAGTTCAATTTTAGTCTTCTTCCATATGTTTGGGGAGTCTCCCACATGCCTTTTGGCAAACACCAAATGTGTTTGCTTATTTTTTTCTTTAAGCAATGGCTTTTTTTCTGGCCACTCTTTCGTAAAGCCCAGCTCTGTGGAGTGTACGGCTTAAAGTGGTCCTATGGACAGTGTAACAGCTGTTGGAAGGAGAGGACCAAGGTGCAGCGTGGTACATGTCCATATTTATTAAAATTAACACTGAAATAACAAAAATAACGACCAAAACAGTTCTGGCTGGTGCAGACACACAACAGAAAACAACTACCCCCCCACACCAGGTGGGAAAAGGCTACCTAAATATGGTTCTCAATCAGAGACAACGATAGACAGCTGCCTCTGATTGGGAACCATACCAGGCCAAACACATAGAAATACAAAACATAGAACAAAAACATAGAATGCCCACCCCAACTCACGCCCTGACCAAACCAAAATAGAGACATAAAAAAGGAACTAAGGTCAGGGCGTGACAGACAGATACTCCAATCTCAGCTGTGGAGCTTTGCAGCTCCTTCAGGGTTATCTTTGGTCTCTTTGTGGCCTCTCTGATTAATGCCCTCCTTGCCTGGTCRGTGAGWTTTGGTGGGCYGCCCTCTCTTGGCAGGTTTATTGTGGTGCCATGTTCTTTCCATTTTTTATAATGGATTTAATGGTGCTTCGTGGGARGTTTCTGATATTTTTTTATAACCCAACCCAGATCTGTACTTCTCCACAACTTTGTCCCTGACCTGTTTGGAGCGCTCCTTCATCCTTAAAAAAAGAGAACATGTTTTTGAGAGAAGCCTCACTTGAAATTCAGACTAGATCTATGCAAGACAATCTGGTACTGAGAGTGCGGACAAACATTTAATGGTTAAAGTGCTACAGATCCCAAACTGTTAAAAACATAAAACTCAAACATGTAAATCTTTTCAAACAGAGAGAACAGCAACACGAGCCCCCAATTTGCATCCTTTAAGGATACAATAATGGTTAAAAGCCTGGGCAAAAGACTTAATGACACCAAAATAGGCATGAATGATGAAGGAAATTGCAGAACGGAGATCTGTACCCACTCTTCAAAGTAAACAGACTAAAAGGGAAGCAGGTAGCTCTCGCCGTCGATAAACTGTACATTGATAACCAACTGTTCCGAGGCACCAAGACTTCTCCATGGCTATTCTAAATAATATAAAGTTCCCATAGAGGAGTCGAATAATGGAACACCCAATACTATCCATGGTAGGGATTGTAATAATGGAACACCCAATACTATC
>NW_019954355.1:0-1797 GCF_002910315.2 Salvelinus sp. IW2-2015
GGCCGGCCGCTGCTGGGTGGAGGGGTGGTGGTCTCCTCCTCTAGAGCCTGCTTCAGCCAGCGCTGTGGGGAGAAGACAGGGAGGGAGAGGACTTAGACATGTCAACCACAAATACAAATTACGTTCACTGATCTCCAAGGCAGCTACAGCTTAGAAAACCTAAGTCTCTGTTACTGACAATAATACTGTCCCTTTGCCGGTAACACTGTCAGTCTGTCCCTCTGCCGGTAACACTGTCAGTCTGTCCCTCTGCCGGTAACACTGTCAGTCAGTCTTTCTACCCTGCAGCTATACCTGACAGCCAACACTCTCTCCATTCCCCTGCGAGGTGGTGAACAACATACCTTCTTGCAGGAGCCTGAGGTGGGTGGCGTGTCGGGCAGCTCGCGGGAACGCCGGCGTCCGGTCGGCACCCCAGGGGTGGTGGGGCTGCGGTTGGCCAGGAAGGGCGAGGAGAAGCGGACGTAGTGTTTGGGCGTGCTGTAGACATGCGGGCTGGGGCCCATGCCGGGCAGGGCGTTGAGCTGTGTGGCCAGCACCTCCGGGTCGCTGCTGATCCTCAGGGGCCTCTCCGGGGCCGGCTCTGGGGTCCGCAATGATCGCTCCTGCTTGTCGACGCACCACTCACTCACCAAGTGCTGTAGCGAGACAAAGAGAGAGAGAGAGCTTTAGTCAGAAGCACACTGTATTTGACTATAGTATTGAGTGACATTTCACTAGAAGGAATAGAACATTCCTATAAGTCTAAATAGAATAGTGACTAGTCGTGTTTAGGGGTGAGCACTGAGCCGTGGCTAGGGTACCTTTTTAGTTTTGGGGTACTTCTGCCCGGAGCGGTTTCTGTCAGGGGCCGGGGAGCCACTGTAAGGGGGGCTGGTGTCGGGGGCATGGGAGGAGAGGGCCTCTGGTTCGGGGTCCCTGGAGGCCTCTACGTCTGGGCCGTCATTGGCCAGGGGGTCCAGGAGTTCCCCGGGCGAGCCGGGAGGTATGTCAGAGCAGGTGCTGATGGTGCGCGCTCGCCGCCGCTGCTGCCCAATGTGGGTGCGGCTCCGCGAGAAGCTCTTCCTCTGCTTGCTGCCTCGCAGCTTGGCCGGCGTGGGCTTGTTGAGACCCGGCTCCTCCTTCACCTCTAGCAGGGGCTGGGAGAGACAGGGTTAGGATAGAGTACAGTAGCATAGTTTGGATGGGTTTATAGTCACCTTCAGCTAACCCTTCAGATTATTGACAACATCCTCTTTTAATACTAACGACCTGGTGAGTGCAGGCATAAAGAACTTGTTGAGTCAACTATCACTTACCGTCATGATACCAGGAGACTGCATGTCGGCCTCGGGGGTGGCAGGGGGCTCCTCCTTGATGCCCCCCTCTGATTTGGTGCCGATCTTCTCCAGGGCCTGCTCCCGCCTCTTCTCCCTCTTCTCCATGCGGGCAAAGGCCTGCAGGATGGCCTCCATCTTCCTCTCTTCACGGGTCTGTAGAGGAGAGGACAGAGTGGTAAGCTTTAGTCCACGTGGCCTAGTCTCCTGGGCCTAGAGGGGGAGGGACACATTATCGCAACACAGGACAGGCAAGAGGCAGTCTGGCTGGCTAGCTGGCAGAGAAAAAAAAAACAGCAGCGGCGCAGAATGACATAGAAAAAGGACCACCATTTCCCCTTCCAGTGGAGGAAAAAAAACTATGGAGATAGAACAAGTAAAAACCCTGTTGATGTGAGAGACCAAACTAACTGGAACTGGGAGGTGAGAACGTAACATTAGCCCTTACCAAACCATTCAGGGTGTGTGGTTTATAACACCA
>NW_019954356.1:0-1796 GCF_002910315.2 Salvelinus sp. IW2-2015
CCACTGGAGGCGACAGCGAGGGCTGTCTGCCGCGTCAGAGGACCCCGCCGGCCCGCACCCGCGACGCAGAAGGCGGCGGGCGGGACGGCGAGGTCGGGCCGGGGTCCGCACCCCACGCCTTCCCACACGCACCGCCGGCGGGCGGGGAGAGGAGAGACGAGGGGACCCCCGCGGGGCGGAGCGAGAAGGACGGTCCCGTTCGCCACGAACGTCCGCCCCTCGCCCGTCGCGGCTCGGACCCGGCCCGGGAGAGCACGACGTCACCACATCGATCACGAAGAGCCCCCCGGGAGCGGAGGCCGGCCGGCCGGCCAGCGAGCCGATCGGCTCCGGCCAACCCCCCACTCCGGGGAAGGGGCGGCGGACAACCCCGCGGAGACGAGAACGCCTGACACGCACGGCACGGAGCCAGCGGGGTGGGGTTGTCGCGGCCGCCCCGGGCGCCCGCAGCGGAGAGCGCACGGGGGCARGGTGGCCCTCGCCGCCTTCCCCGCCGCCCCCGGGTGGGTCAGAGACCCGGACCCGGGCCGGCACCGGGAGTCGGGACGCTCGGACGCGCGAGAGAYCAGCAGGCCCGCGGGCCCCGGCAGGCGGCTCAAGCAGGAGCGCGGCCGGCTAGCCGGGTCACCGGTAGGCCAGAGCCCCGCGCGCATCCGGAGGCCCAACCTCTCCAGCGACAGGTCGCCAGAGGACAGCGTGTCAGCAATAACCCGGCGGCCCAAAATGCCGACTCGGAGCGAAAGATATACCTCCCCCGGGGCCGGGAGGTCGCGTCACCGACCACGCCGCCGGCCCAGGCGACGCGCGACACGGACACCTGTCCCCAAAAACGCCACCATCGCAGCCACACACGGAGCGCCCGGGGCCCTCTGGTCAACCCCAGGACACACGCGGGAGCAGCGCCGGGCCGGGGACGCCCTCCCGGCCGCCCGTGCCACACGCAGGGGGCCGGCCCGTGTCTCCAGAGCGGGAGCCGGAAGCATTTTCGGCCGGCCCCTCCTACGACCGGGACACACGAGGGACCGAAGGCCGGCCAGGCGCGACCTCTCGGGCCGCACGCGCGCTCAGGGAGCGCTCTCCGACTCCGCACGGGGACTCGCCAGAAAGGATCGCGGCAGAGGGACCGCGGCCCGGCCCGGGGACCGCTCCCCGGCACCCGGGGGACGGGGGCGGGACGGTCCCCGGCTCCCCACGGGGACTCGGAAACGAATTCGGCCGCCGCCTCAGACGGCCAGGATGAGCGCGGACCCGCGACCGGGCCGGGAAGGGCGTCCCCAGCCTCCCGCGCCACGCGCGGCGGGTCCCCGCGGGTCGCGGCTCGGGCCTCGGGAGCTACGGCGCGCTGGTCGACCGGCCCGGGCAGCCCCACGCCCGCCGCGGGCCCAGAAGCGCAGCGACAGCCTCTCCCCCACATAAACCTGCACGCCAGAGCTGTGACTCACAAGCGACGCGCCACAGCTCTGGCGCCACCGGGCCAGCCGGGCTGACGACCGCGGGCTTTCCGGAGCTCTGCCTAGCTCACAGCGGGGACGGTCCCCTCCCTCGGCAGCTGCCACCGCAGCTCCGGAAGCCGAGAGCACGATCTCAAAGCGGCCGCCAGATGGAGCCCGACAACCGCCGCGGACGTCAGCGAGACAGATCCGGCTGGCAGGGCGGCCCGTGGACCGCGAAAGCGAAACCGTGAGTCGAGAAGCTCTTCCCGAGGCCGAAAACGCAGCCCCTCTGCCCCAACCCCACACAAACGGTGCCCAAAACGCGTCTCTGCCTCGACCGCGACAGAGTCAGAAGACAACCCA
>NW_019954357.1:0-1796 GCF_002910315.2 Salvelinus sp. IW2-2015
GCCAGGCTCCAGATGGTGTGAGGAAGTGCATCGTTGCCACCAACATCGCCGAGACCTCCCTGACTGTGGATGGTATCATGTTTGTTGTGGATGCTGGATACTGCAAACTCAAGGTACCCTGTCACCCTCACTATCTTCCCCAGACTATCAAATGAAATAAGACAAACCATGTTAGGATAGTATTTCTGTGTTTGTTGCTGATATGTTCTCTTTGACAGGTGTTCAACCCTCGCATTGGCATGGATGCCCTGCAGGTGTACCCTATCAGCCAGGCTAACGCCAACCAGCGTGCGGGCAGAGCAGGCCGTACAGGGCCGGGCCAGTGTTACAGGTAAGTCACTGTCTACACACTCACTCAGTCTCACACTCCAAATGTGCAGTCCTCCCACCTTCCTCAGTTTCTAGAGGGCTGCCTTTGTCCTCCAGTTGTGGTAGAGAAGTATGGAGCCATAATGAAAGTGTAATGAAAGGCAGTTATTTGAAGGTGTCACCTTAGTGTGATGTTTGAGAGTTCCAGACAGGGCTAGCAGGAAGTAGTATTCACATGTCAAGAGTGTCCTGTCTTCTAGAAAGATACTTCAATACTCCTCTACATCTGATTGAAGCAGTCTGGAACTAAAATATTAGATCAGCCATATCTTCCCCCTTTCATGTCTATCTGGGCCTAGATACAGGAATAAACAGGCAGAATTACACAATTCTCCTCACTCTGCCTGCTATCTCATTCCAACCTCTCCTATCCACCAAAAAGGTAGAAAACCAGCTAACAACATTAGCATCCTTTTGTATGGTGAGCTGTGCTGAAACGGGTGTCAATCTGAAGCGCGATTGTGTTGTGTGTAATGCCGCCGCCGGTGTTTCATCCTCTGGCTGATGCACATCAAAGTTCCCCTCAGACAGGCTGTCCAGGCCTCTGATCTGCAAGGCGGCCGGGCTGCTTTCAAAGCCATCAGAYGCTGGGAGGGAGAGAAGGAGGGAGAATCCTAATCTCCACAGGATTTCATGCAGTTTAACTCTGTTTACAGCAGGGAGAATGTGACACAAAAGCCTGTTCTCTCTGAGAGTTCACATGACCTTTCACCTATCTGTCATACTACACCAAGTTGAGGGAGATGGTGACACGCACACCAGACACAAGATTGTTTTGCCTTGTAAATGAGCTTGGAATTTTATAAAAGACCCTTCTACCAAGATTACCCCCCCCCTCACGCACACACTCAGATCTGTGAAGAATCAATTTTGGAGTGGAGCTTTAGAGTGGGTGGGGCCTAGGCGTTTGGAGGGGTGGGAGGTGACGTGTGTGCGCCATGCTGGGTGACTCGACTTGTGTGGCGAATCTGCTACTCAAAGCACCTCTTAGCTGTGACTGCACCCAACACACACACACATCTCCAGCCCCGAGGACATTCACACAACCCGGCGTAAACAAACACAGATCATTCCCTCATAATGCACACACTTCAGAGGGATTAGCCACTAACTGAAATGGTTGAGAGATGCTTTGTTAGGCCAGACATATCAGTCTGAAGCAGCAATGGGAGCTGCTCTAAATAGTTTGGATAGTAAATACCTCATAAGTAGCTTGGTTAAATGTTTATCATGTGCAGTAGGCCTGTCTCTTTGCCCTTCTCTAAATGTCAGTTGGGGAGAGTTCAGCTTTCATGGAAACGGAGCCACTGTTACAGGGTGAGAGCACTGTGCCACTGTTACAGGGTGAGAGCACTGTGCCATTGTTACAGGGTGAGAGCACTGTGCCATTGTTACAGGGTTAGAGCACTGTGCCATTGTTACAGGGT
>NW_019954358.1:0-1796 GCF_002910315.2 Salvelinus sp. IW2-2015
CGTATTTTTTTCAGGGATGTGCCAACAGCTTACTTTATTGAGATGTAAAACTACAATTTATACAATGGGTGGGGTTGGAATTCCCATTGTTATAGAGCATTTCAAACCCGTAATAAAAAGCACAACATGCATAAGCCTACCCATGTCCACGTTCCACGTGTTGACGTGGCTTGCCGCCGATCGGCTTCGGCATTACCGGTACGTTGATCTCTAACTTCAGCACAATGGACAATCCCGTATATTTGTATCATGCATGGCCTAGTACCTACATGACATAGGAAACACATTGACATTTAAATTAAATTCAGATGCTTTTACTAACACTCATCGCAGCTGCTTAAATCACCTTTATAATAGGCTAATGCAAATCTTTGATCGCATTTGCAGAGCAAGGAAAGATGAATTCATGACAGTAATTAGCCAGCCTGCCAGCTTAGTAGAGTCTGACACTAGTATAGTCGGTGTAGTCAGCTCAGCTATCCCCATTGAGACYGTGTCTGTGCCTCGACCTAGGTTGGGCAAAACTAAACATGGCGGTGTTCGCCTTAGCAATCTCACTAGGATAAAGACCTCCTCCATTCCTGCCCTTATTAAAAGAGATCGTGATACCTCACATCTCAAAATAGGGCTACTTAATGTTAGATCCCTCACTTCAAAGGCAGTTATAGTCAATGAATTTATCACTGATCATAATCTTGATSTGATTGGCCTGACTGAAACATGGCTTAAGCCTGATGAATTTACTGTGTTAAATCAGGCCTCACCTCCTGGTTACACTAGTGACCRTATCCCCCGTGCATCCCGCAAAGGCAGAGGTGTTGCTAACATTTACGATAGCAAATTTCAATTTACACAAAAGAAAATGACGTTTTCGTCTTTTGAGCTTCTAGTCATGAAATTTATGCAGCCTACTCAATCCCTTTTTATAGCTACTGTTTACAGGCCTCCTGGGCCATATACAGCGTTCCTCACTGAGTTCCCTGAATTCCTATCGGACCTTGTAGTCACAGCAGATCATATTCACATTTTTGGTGATTTTAATATTCACATGGAAAAGTCCACAGACCCACTCCAAAAGGCTTTCGGAGCCATCATCGACTCAGTGGGGTTTGTCCAACATGTCTCTGGACCTACTCACTGCCACAGTCATACTCTGGACCTAGTTTTGTCCCATGGAATAAATGTTGTAGATCTTAATGTTTTTCCWCATAATCCTGGACTATCGGACCACCATTTTATTACGTTTGCAATCGCAACAAATAATCTGCTCAGACCCCAACCAAGGAGCATCAAAAGTCGTGCTATAAATTCTCAGACAACACAAAGATTCCTTGATGCCCTTCCAGACTCCTTCTGCCTACCCAAGGACRTCAGAGGACAAAAATCAGTTAACCACCTAACTGAGGAACTCAATTTAACCTTGCGCAATACCCTAGATGCAGTTGCACCCCTAAAAACTAAAAACATTTGTCATAAGAAACTAGCTCCCTGGTATACAGAAAATACCCGAGCTCTGAAGCAAGCTTCCAGAAAATTGGAACGGAAATGGCGCCACACCAAACTGGAAGTCTTCCGACTAGCTTGGAAAGAAGAGCCCTCACTGCTGCTCGATCATCCTATTTTTCCAACTTAATTGAGGAAAATAAGAATAATCCAAAATGTATTTTTGATACTGTCRCAAAGCTAACTAAAAAGCAGCATTCCCCAAGAGAGGATGGCTTTCACTTCAGCAGTAATAAATTCATGAACTTCTTTGAGGAAAAGATCATGATCATTAGAAAGCAAATTACGGACTC
>NW_019954359.1:0-1795 GCF_002910315.2 Salvelinus sp. IW2-2015
AAATATGTGGTTTTCGGTGATGGGCTTTATGGGATAGCTGCCAACTTGTAAACATTTACCCATTCCTATAAGTGAGTTATTTTTTCAATACTAATTTAAAAAATACACATTGGCCGTTAAGCAAATTATATTATATGACTGTTGCCTTCTGTTTAATTTTTTTGTGATGGTAATGATGTTTGTTTTTGATGATAATTATTAGGTAGAGTTTCCTAGCTACTAGTGGTGTCTTTAATCTAGCCTAGCTTTTAGCTAGCTAGCTAGCTGCTCTTCAGTGCAAGCTAGCTCGAGGAAAAAATAACTAAACAAAACATGTTCTATTATCACATGAAACAATATATTTTTCCTGTTTTGAATGAAAAGGTCATATTTTGCAATCTCCCAAAATAAATGTGTTCTCTGACAAGAGACTTGCGTTAGAAACACTACACTTGTCCGTTCCGTATACTGGGGTAAGACTTAAAGATTACAGACGTAAAGATTACATAAGGTGTAATGAAATACATCACCAGTACAGTAACTAATCAGTTTCCTCCGTTCCAAAAATTCTGAATCTTAGGAGTCAATTCCTTTCGGAAGGCGGGAGTAGAGGAATCAGTTATTTTGGTGTAGACTCTCCACCACTACGTTAAAGTCGTTAACAGTTGGAAAAATTGCAGAGAATGGCAAGCAACAGCAGCAAAGTCCTGTATGACAATAATTTGAGAAGTTAAATGAGAAGAAAATGCTAACTTTGCAAGGTGGAATTGAGATACAGTAATAGTAGTAAAGGTGCAATGCTTAGACATCTGAAAGGGACGCACCGTGAAATCCAAAGAGGTGCTGGCAGCAGCAGTGCTGCATTGTGAATTTATATGAAATTTGGGACATTTTTCTTATTGTTTTAATGGAAAACCAATAAAAAAATGCAGTTTAAATGTTAACAATTGTTTTACACATTTATAACATGTTATAAATATATTTCAGCTTCATAGAATAGCCAGGATCTGACAGGTCAAACTGCCCTCCTCATAGGATCATTACTACTTATGTCAAATAAGTAGCCACAATCACTCAAAATGAAACAGGTAGTAGAGCGATATAATGAAGACAGTGACATGTTTTTGTGTGTAGTTTTTTAATTGAGTTCCAGGAAGTCTTTGCGTAAGTAAGGCACACAACCTATTTCTTCAAGTCATCTCTCCTCTGAAATGTTTTTAGACTTTTTTTTATATATATATTTTTCTTTTACCCCCTTTTTCTCCCCAATTTCGTGGTATCCAATCGGTAGTAGTTACTGTCTTGTCTCATCACTGCAACTCCCATACGGACTCGGGAGAGGCGAAGGTCGAGAGCCATACGTCCTCCGAAACACAACCCAACCAAGCCACACTGCTTCTTGACACAATGCACATCCAACCCAGAAGCCAGCCGCACCATTGTGTCGGAGGAAACACTGTACACCTGGCGACCTGGTCAGCGCGCACTGCGCCCGGCCCGCCACAGGAGTCGCTAGTGTGCGATGAGACAAGGATATCCCTGCCGATATGCCTGCCGGACCCAATTGTGCGCCGCCCCATGGGCCTCCCGGTCGCGGCTGACTGTGACAGAGCCTGGGCTCGAACCTAGAATCTCTGATGGCACAGAGAATCTCTGGTGGCACAGAGTGCAGGTAGCAGGGTAGATACGGCTGTGAACTGGTTCACTGCGATGCAGTGCCTTAGACCACTGCGCCACCCGGGAGGCTCCTCCTCTGAAATGTTTTGTCCTCTTTCAGACGTCTCCATATCATGCCACTCACACCCACCTACACACA
>NW_019954360.1:0-1795 GCF_002910315.2 Salvelinus sp. IW2-2015
TCCTTCACTCTGCGTTCCGACTCATCCCAAACCATCTCAATTTGGTTGAGGTCGGGGGATTGTGGAGGACAGGTCATCTGATTCACTCTCCTTCTTGGTAAAATAGCCCTTACATAGCCTGGAGGTGTGTTGGGTCATTGTCCTGTTGAAAAACAAATTATAATCCTGCTAAACCCAAACCAGATGGGATGACGTATCGTTGCAGAATGCTACGGTAGCCATGCTGGTTAAGTGTGCCTTGTATTCTAAATAAATCACAGACAGTGTCACCAGCAAAGCACCCCCACACCATAACACCTCCTCCTCCATGCTTTACAGTGGGAAATACACATGCAGAGATCATGTGTTCACCCACACCGCGTCTCACAAAGACATGGCGGTTGGAACCAAAAATCTAACATTTGGACTCCGGACCAAAGGAGAGATTACCACCAGTCTAATATCCATTGCTCGTGTTTCTTGGCCCAAGCAAGTCTCTTCCTCTTATTGGTGTCCTTTAGTAGTGGTTTCTTTGCAATAATTTGACCATGAAGGCCTGACTCACACAGTCTCCTCTGAACATGTTGAGATGTGTCTGTTACTTGAACTCTGTGAAGCATTTATTTGGTCTGCAATTTCTGAGGCTGGTTACTCTAATAAACGTATCCTCTGCAGCAGAGGTAACTCTGGGTCTTCCATTCCTGTGGAAGACCCAGAGACAGTTTCATCATAGTTTCATCATAGGGCTTGATGGTTTATGTGACTGAACTTGAAACTTTCAAAGTTGTTGAAATTTTCCGTGTTGACTGACCTTCATATCTTAAAGTAATGATGGACTGTCATTTCTCTTTGGTTATTTGAACTGTTCTTGCTCTAATATGGACTTGGTCTTTTACCAAATAGGGTTATCTTCAACACAACTGATTGGCTAAAACACATTAAGAAGGAAAGAAATTCCACAAGTTAACTTTTAAGAAGCCACACTTGTTAATTGAAATGCATTCCAGATGACTACCTCATGAAGCTGGTTGAGAGAACGGCAAGAGTGTGCAAAGCTGTCATAAAGGCAAAGCGTGGCAATTTGAAGAATCTCAAATCTCAAATTTATTTTGATTTGCTTAACACTTTTTTGGTTACTACATGATTCCATGTGTTATTTCATAGTTTTGATGTATTCACTGTTATACTACAATGTAGAAAATAGTAAAAATAAAGAAAAACCCTGAAAAACCCCTCCCTCCCTCCCTCCCATCATAAACATTTGACCGCTAGTGTAGATGGGTTGCAGTATAAAGGTCTTACATATTTTTTCTTATAAAATAACAGTTAACAAAATTGTCAAGGGACATCATTTACTACCGTAAATCAAGAATGACCCTCACACACATGCACGCACGCACGCACACACATGCACGCACGCACGCACACACACACACACACTCTCCTAAATCCTAAATGGGCGTGGTGGTTCTTTCTCTAACCCATAATTCCCTCAGACTGTTCTGCTTTATCCTGTTTGGGCTGTAGGGGGCGAATTGGAAAAACTGGAAAATATGCGCAAATTTTCTAACGGCCTTTTAATCAATTTCTGCTCTTACAATATGCATATTGTTAATAGTATTGGATAGAAAAGAGTCTCAAGTTTCTAAAACCGTTTAAATTTTTTCTCTGAGTGGAACACAAGTCCTTTGGCAGCACTTTCCCCGACCAGGAAGTAAAATGCAAGATGTTTATGCTCGCTTCAACGCTCTGCCTATACATGGTCATGCCACTTATGACCCGAAACACACCTCGTACGCCTTCCTCTGGGTGTCAA
>NW_019954361.1:0-1794 GCF_002910315.2 Salvelinus sp. IW2-2015
CAGTGTTTAGAACAAACAAACCCACGTCCTGCAGTGTTCTGGATCTCCTGAGAGATTTCCAGTGTTTAGAACAAACAAACAATTACAGTACATATACACACACACCGGTATGTTCAGTGCCTTTGGAAAATATTCAGACCACTTGACTTTTTCCACATTTTGTTACGTTTCAGCCTAAAATTTTGCCTTTTGGCAAACTCCAAGTAGGCTGTCATGTGCCTTTTACTGAGGAGTGGCTTCTGTCTGGCCACTACAATAATTGGTATGATTGGTGGAGTGCTGCAGAGATGGTTGTCCTTCTGGAAGGTTCTCCCATCTCCACAGAGGAACTCTAGAGCTCTGTCAGAGTGACCATCAGATTCTTGGTTCCCTCCCTGACCAAGGCCCTTCTCCCCCGATTGCTCAGTTTGGCCCAGCGGCCAGCTCTAGGAAGAGTCTTGGTGGTTCTAATTTTTCGATACTCTTCCCAAGATCTGTGCCTCGACACGATCCTGTCTCGAAGCTCTACGGATAATTCCTTCGACATCATGGCTTGGTTTTTGCTCTGACATGCACTGTCAAAACAGTGGGACCTTCTATAGACAGGTGTGTGCCTTTCCAAATCATGTCTAATCAATTGAATTGGCCACAGGTGGACTCCAATCAAGTTGCTGAAGGATGATCAATGGAAACAGGATGCAACTGAGCAAAATTTCGAGTCTCATAGCAAAGTGTCTGAATATTTACGTAAATAAAGTATTTCTGTTTTTTATTTTAATAATTTGGAAAAAAATCTAAAAACCTGTTTTCACCTTGTCATTATCGGGTATTGTGATGTCATTAGAGGGTATTGTGATGTCATTATGGGGTATTGAGATGTCATTATGGGGTATTGTGATGTCATTATGGGGTATTGTGATGTCATTATGGGGTATTGTGTTTAGATTGCTGAGGATTGTTTTCATTTAATCTATTTTCGAATAAGGCTGTAACGTAACAATATATGGAAAAAGTCAAGGGTTCTGAATACAAAAACATAAACGCAATGTTGGTCTCATGAGCGGAAATAAAAGATCCCAGAAATGTTCCATACGCACAAAAAGCATATTTCTCTTGAATTTGGTCAGAAATTTGTTTACATCCCTGTTAGTGAGCATTACTTCTTTGCCAAAATAATCCATCCACCTGACAAGTGTGGCGTATCAACAAGCTGATTAAACAGCATGATCATTACACAGGTACACCTTGTGCTGGAGACAAAAAAAAATGCAAATCTTGAATTGTGCAGTTTTATCCCACAACACAATGCTACAGATGTCTCAAGTTTTGAGGGAGCTGAATGTTCACCAGAGATGTTGCCTGAGAATTTGTCAGTACGTCCAACCGGCGTCACAACCACAGACCACGTGTAACCACGTGTAACCACGCTAGCCCAGGACCTCCCCATCTGTCTTCTTCACCTGCAGGATCCTCTGAGAACAGCCCCCTGGACCGCTGATTAAACTGAAGAGTATTTATGTATGTAATAAATACCTTTTGTGGGGAAAAACTCATTCTGATTGGCTGGGCCTGCCCAGTCATGTGAAATCCATAGATTAGGGCCTATTTTATGTATTTAAATTGACTGATTTCCTCATATGATCTGTAACTCAGTAAAATCAATGAAATAGTTGCATGTTGTGTTTATATTTTTGTTCAGTATATATACAAACACACTGTTCTACTGTTTGCACCCAGGAAAACACACAAACACACACTTACACACACACACACATATCAGGGAAGCACCTTCGCTGCAGACCAGACCCTTTCATT
>NW_019954362.1:0-1794 GCF_002910315.2 Salvelinus sp. IW2-2015
ATCCACAGATGATGCAATCTCTATTGCACTCCACACTGCCCTTTCTCTCCTGGACAATAGGAACACTTATGTGAGAATGCTATTCATTGACTACAGCTCAGCGTTCAACACCATAGTGCCCTCAAAGCTCATCACTAAGCTAAGTACTCTGGGACTAAACACCTCCCTCTGCAACTGGATCCTGGACTTCCTGACAGGCCGCCCCCAGGTGGTAAGGGTAGGTAACAACACATCCGCTACGCTGATCCTCAACACTGGAGCCTCTCAGGGGAGCGTCCTCAGTCCCCTCCTGTACTCCCTGTTCACCCACGACTGCATGGCCAGGCACGACTCCAACACCATCATTAAGTTTGCTGATGACAAAACAGTGGTAGGCCTGATCACRGACAACAACGAGACAGCCTGACAGGAGGTCAGATACCTGGCCGTGTGGTGCCAGGACCACAACCTCTCCCTCAAGGTGATCAAGACAAAGGAGATGCTTGTGCTATAGGGCCGCGGCTACTCCCCCGGAAGCCGAGACCTGTCCCCCTCGCTCCAAGATCATTAGCCCCTCTGTTGCCCCGTATCTTTCCTACATTTTCTGTGTCTAGAGTCAAAACCATGTCTGACTGCCCCTTGTCGTCTGTTTCTAGGTCCATCCCTCCCCCTGTGTCATCGATGGCCAGCCAGTGTACACGGTGAGACCCGGCCCTCATCGCCGACTTTCACCGCCGGCACCCCAGTCTACCAGGTATCCGCCCAGGTGGAACGCCTGGGGGGTACTGTCACACCCTAATCTGTTTCACCTGTCCTTGTGATTGTCTCCACCCCCTCCAGGTGTCGCTTATCATCCCCAGTGTATTTATCCCTGTGTTTGTCTCTCTGTGCCAGTTCGTCTTGTAAGTCAACCAGCGTGTTTTCCCATACTCCTGCCTCTATTCCCTGTTGCTATTCCTCCCGGTCTTGACCCTTGCCTGTCCTGTCTCTGAGCCCGCCTGCCTGACCACTCTGCCTGCCCCTAACCCTGAGCCTGCCTGCCGACCTGTACCTCTGTCGTCCTCTGGATTACCGACCTCTGCCTGCCTTGACCTGTCTTCTGCATGCCTCTGTTGGAACATTAAACATTGTTACTTTGACAGTCTGCTTCTGGGTCTTACCTTGATTCCAGATAGTCTCCAATTTAAAGTACTTCAAACCCAGAAACGAGTCTCGGCAGTCAGCTGGTGTTGGACCTAGTCAACCAAGCTGACACCAGCACTGCTTCAAAAGAAACAAATCTAATAAACAAAATCATGAACCAATCAAAGGACTCATATTTACAACATTGGAAAAAGGAAACAAAATCCCAAAGCCAACTAAATTGCTAACTGGCTCAAAACAGAGAATYTGAATTGGCTGATTATCTCTACTCTGCCAGAGAAACGAAGCAGAGACAGATCCTTACCAAATACAGGCTGATTGACCAGCAATTGGCAACAGAAACCGGCAGACATAAAAAGACATGGCTACCCAAAGAGGAGCGTGTATGTGGTCACTGCACAACAGGGGAAGTAGAAACAGAGATGCTCCTTTTCATTTACATTACATTTTACATTTAAGTCATTTAGCAGACGCTCTTATCCAGAGCGACTTACAAATTGGTGCATTCACCTTATGATATCCAGTGGAACAACCACTTTACAATAGTGCATCTAACTCTTTTAAGGGGGAGGGGGGGGTTAGGAGGATTACTTTATCCTATCCTAGGTATTCCTTAAAGAGGTGGGGTTTCAGGTGTCTCCGGAAGGTGGTGATTGACTCCGCTGACCTGGC
>NW_019954363.1:0-1793 GCF_002910315.2 Salvelinus sp. IW2-2015
CTGGGTGTAACCCTAGATAGCAAGCTGTCATGGCCAAAACATATAGACTCAATGGTTGATAAAATGGGACGAGGTCTGTCCATGTTAGGATGTTGCTCTGCCTTCTTGACGTCTCAGTCGACCAGACAGGTCCTACAGGCCATAGTTTTGTCACTCCTGGACTACAGGCCCAGCTGTGTGGTTATGTGCGGGCAAAGAAGGACATCGGTAAATTGCAGTTGGTCCAGAAACAAAGCAACACGTATCACACTTAGATGTACATGGAGGGTAAGTGTCAGTAACAGACATGTCTGTCTCTCCCGGCTCAAAGTAGAGGAGAGATGGACTGCATCACTCTGGGTCTTTGTGTGTGAGGTGTTGATGTGTTGAAGGTATCGAACTGTCTGTTCAAGCAGTTGGCACACAGTTAGGACACATCGTTACAACACAAGACATGCAGCCAGAGGTCTCTTCACAGTCCCCAGGTCCAGAACAGAGGCTGGGAAACACACAGTATTAAATAGAGCCATGACTACAATGGAACTCTCTGGTAACCCAGGTAACTCAAGCTAGCAATACAACCAGTTAAAAAAAAACATAAAATAACACCTTACTGCACAAAGGTGACTGCGTAGAGACACCGCCATTTTATATATCTTGTATTGTAATTTGCACTGTACTATTTATTATACCTAGATATTGTGTGTATGTACTGATATGTGTGACATTTTAAATGTATGTATTTGACTAATAATGGTATGTCCTATGTATTATGTCATGTTTCATGTGGAGCCCAGGAAGAGTTGCTGATGCTTTTGAAGCGGCCAATGGGGATCCTAATAAATACCAACTACGCCAAGTTACAAATGTGACATGTCCGTTCTTATTCTCGCGATATCTGTCAGCGGGAATACACGGGAGTAAATATTCTCCATTTATTTGCAATGAGGGAAGGCCTGCATTGCCTGAACATTCAAACTAGTTGAGGGAATAGTTTACAGTGAACAAATAGTCTTCCCCCTTTATATTGCAAGAATTTAAAAAGCAAGAAACACACTCAAGACAATCTAGCTAGCTACAACAAGTCGTTGAGCCTTTTGTATTGAATAGTCATGCAGGTTTGAGAGAGAAGGCGGTAACTAACAGCTAACGTTAGCTTGTTGACTTCTTGTCTTTGGACTTACAGTATCTTGTCATTTAAGAGACATTCCGAGGGAGAATTAACCCTGGCTACTGAGTGGAACAGAAGTTGACCGGTGTCTGAAAATGATAATTGAAAACCTAGATTCCTTGAAAACGTGCTTTTCAAAACCCTCGAACCCATGTAAGTAGCTAACTTAGATGGCTAACCGTTTAGCAACATTAGCTTGCCAGCACCAGATGCAACAACATGACTGAGACAAGGCTAGCATCGTTTGGATGCTAACTGACTAGCTCGTTAATGTTTCTATCATGTGACTAGGTATTTCAAAACAAAATAGCAGTTTATAGTTGATAAATTGTCTGAAATCTTGTAATCGATTGGTCTTCTTAGTATGGTTAGGATATATTCTAGCTAATTTGTGTTGTATAGCTAAAGTTGGCATGGCTAACTGTGTTTGTGTTGACACTTTCCCTGTATAGTTTGTGATGCGGATCCTTCTGCCCTCGCTAAATACGTCGTTGCCTTGGTGAAGAAAGACAAAAGTGAGACGGAACTCAAAGCTCTATGTATCGACCAGTTGACGTATTTCTACAGAAAGGTAACGTTACTTATTTAAAACACATGTTTATAGTTTGGACAACAAGTGGTGGTGACGTTGCCGTCATCTGGC
>NW_019954364.1:0-1793 GCF_002910315.2 Salvelinus sp. IW2-2015
ATGACAGGCCCAGGCCGATAGTGGTCAAGTTCCTGATGTTGAAGGACATGGTAGATGTTCTGGAACGAGCCAATAACTTGAGAGAAACGTATATATCTTCCTCAACGAGGACTATCCAGAAGCTATGCTTCAGAAGAGGAAAGAACTGATCCCAGCCATGAAAGCTGCCAGAGTGTGTGGGGACATTACGTACATCCGCTACGACAGGCTCATTATCCACCCTCCCTCCCAGAAGCCTGGAAGGGATGAGAGAGCCAAGGCTATGGGTGTGTAGCCTCAACCCCACAGCACACACACACACCAATTGATTAATAGACTGCTGAATGTATATTTTTTTCTCTTGCTTTGTCTGCTCTTTCCAATATTATGTCTATCTCTGATAAGCTACCCAGGAAAGGGCTGAAAATAGCCCATAGAAATATATGTAGCCTTCATTAACTTGCTAATATCAGATAACATTCATATATTAGCCATTTCTGAGACTCACTTAGATAATTTGTTTGATGATACATCAGTAGCAATACAAGGATATAACATCTATAGAAGAGACAGAAATGCTTACGGGAGAGGTGTTGCTGTATATAGCCATATCCCTGTAATGCTTAGAGAAGATCTTATGTCAAGTGTTATTGAAGTGTTGTGGTTGCAGGTTCACTTGGTACATCTAAAGCCTTTTCTTTAGGGGTATTGCTGTAGGCCACCAAGTACTAACAGTCAGTATCTAAATAATATGTGTGAAATGCTTGATAGTGTATGTGATGTAAACAGAGAGGTCTACTTTCTTGGGGACCTGAATATTGACTGGTTTCATCAAGCTGTCCGCTCAAGAGGAAGTTTTTTACTGTAACCAGTGCCTGTAAACTGGTTCAGGTTATTAATCAACCTACCAGGGTGTTTACAAACACTACAGGAACAAGATCATACACATGTATCGATCACATTTTTACTAATGCTGTAAATCTTTGTTCTAAAGCTATATCCGTACCCATTGGATGCAGCGATCACAATATAGTGGCTATATCCAGCTGGGCCTAAAATAGTGTATAAGAGATCATACAAAATATTTTGCTGTGACTCTTATGTGGATGATGTTAAAAATATTTGCTGGTCTGATGTGATTAATGAGGAGCATCCAGACGCTGCACTTGATGAATTTATGAAATTGCTTCTTCCAATTATTGATAAACATGCACCTGTTAAGAAACTGACTGTTAGAACTGTTAAGGCTCCATGGATGGATGAGGAATTGAAATAGTATATATTTGAAAGAGATGGGGCAAACGGAGTGGCTAATAAGTCTGGCTGTACATCTGACTGGCTTACTTACTGAAAATTGAGAAATTATGTGACTAAACTCAACAAAAAGAAGAATAAACTTTATTATGAAAGCAAGATCAATGATATAAAGAATGATGGAGAAAAAACTTTGGAGTACTTTAAATGAAATTATGGGCAGAAAAACAAATTCAACTCCATCTTTCATCGAATCATATGGGTTATTAATCACAAAACCATTTGATGTTGCCAATTATTTTCATTGGCAAAGTGCGCAAACTTAGGCAGGAAATGCCTATGACAAACAGTGAGCAATTATATTCATGCATAAAAAAACAAATAATGAAAGAAAAGCAGTGCAAGTTTTGTAAAGTTAGTGTGGGAGAGGTGGAAAAATGATTGTTAACGATCAATAATGACAAACCTCCTGGCATTGACAACTTAGATGGAAAGCTACTGAGGATGGAAGCTGACGCTATAGCCACTCCTATCTGTCATATTTTTAATCTGCGCCTAGA
>NW_019954365.1:0-1793 GCF_002910315.2 Salvelinus sp. IW2-2015
AAGTGGGGTCCACGTCCCGCGCCAGAGCCGCCACCGCGGACTGACGCCCACCCAGACCCTCCCCTAGAGTTTTAGGTGGTGCGCCCGGAGTTCGCACCTTAAGGGGGGGTTCTGTCACGTTCCTGACCTTATTTTCCCTTATTTTGTATTTATTTGGTATGGTCGGGGTGAGTTGGGGTGGGTTGTCTATGTGTGTTTTCTATGTTGGGGTTTTTGTGTTCGGCCTGGTATGATTCTCAATCAGAGGCAGCTGTCAATCGTTGTCCCTGATTGAGAATCATACTTAGGCAGCCAGGGTTGCACGTGTGGTTTGTGGGTGTTTGTTGAAGTGTTAGTGTTTTTTCACCACACGGTACTGTTTCAGTTTTCTGCACATCATTTATTGTTTTTGTATMTCAGTGTTCAGTTCGGTTTTAATAAATCATCATGAACACTTACCACTCTGCATATTGGTCCGATCCTTCTCGCCTCTCCTCGTCCGATGAGGAGGACGAAATAGACAATCGTTACATGCAGAGTTTAATGACTGGGATAGGAGAAAACTGAGGATGGATCAACAATATTGAAGTTACACCACAATACTAACCAAAATGATAGAATTAAAATAAGGAAGCCTGTACACAATAAAAGAAACTTGCATCCTATTCAGTGAATATTTTAGCATGTAAATCTGTCCCAGATGCGAATATATGCATATTATTATTACTGTTGAATAGAAAACACTCTGAAGTTTCTAAAACTGTTTGAATGATGTCTGTGAGTATAACAGAACTCATATGGCAGGCAAAAACCTGAGAAAAAATCCAAACAGGAAGTGGGAATTCTGAGGCTGGTCGATTTTCAACTCATCGCCTATTGAAATCCCAGTGGGATATGGATCTGTTTGCACTTCCTACGGCTTCCACTAGATGTCAACAGTCTGTAGAACGTTGAATGGAGCTTCTACTGAGATGTTGAGCCGGATGGGAGCTGTTTGAGTCAGTGGTCTGGCAGAGAGCCAGGTCCTGGTCACGCGCGTTCCACATGATATCGACTTGCGTTCCATTACTTCTATAGACACAAAGGAATTCTCCGGTTGGAACGTTATTGAATATTTATGTTAACAACATCCTAAAGACTGATTCTATACTTCTATACTTGACAAGTTTATTCGACCTGTGATATAATTTTTGAAGTTTTCGTCCGAAGTTCGCCTGGACCTGCACGAGCGTTTGGATATGTGTACTAAACATGCTAACAAAAGTAGCTACTTGGACATAAATAATGGACATTATCGAACAAAACAACAATGTATTGTGGAACTAGGATTCCTGGGAGTGCATTCTGATGAAGATCATCAAAGGTAAGGGAATATTTATAATGTCATTTCTGTTGACTCCAACATGGCGGAGAAATGTTGTTTCTATCTGACCGCCGTCTCAGATTATTGCATGGTTTGCTTTTTCCGTAAAGTTTTTGGGAAATCTGATACAGCGGTTGCAGTAAGAACAAGTGTATCTTTAATTCTATGTTAAACATGTATCTTTCATCAAAGTTTATGATGAGTATTTCTGTTATTTAATGTGGCTCTCTGCAATTTCTCCGGATATTTTGGAGGCATTTCTGAACATGGCGCCAATGTAAACTAAGATTTTTGGATATAAATATGCACATTATCGAACAAAACATACATGTATTGTGTAACATGATGTCCTATGAGTGTCATCTGATGAAGATCATCAAAGGTTAGTGATTAACTTCTCACGAGTCACCATCCCAGATCCGGGAGCACCCTCATCAGTAAAAAAGCTGAC
>NW_019954366.1:0-1792 GCF_002910315.2 Salvelinus sp. IW2-2015
TGGGATCAAATATTGCGGATTCCTTACGATGACAAATTGGCTAAATTTCCGCAGGAAAAAGTATTTTGGGTTGAAGAATCTATGCGAAATGCCATGAGAATGGATTCCAAAGAGGTAACAAATAAAAATGACCTGCACATAAACACTCCTTGCAAACTCAGAATATCTTGGGGGGTTTTTAGTCTCGTGAGACATTTTATGTTGTTTTATTATGAAATAGATTTACATTTTATGTCGCCTTATTCTGAAATAGATTTATAGAATGGACAAAAGGGAGGGAAAACTAGCATTGGGGTTACCAAACCTAAAATGATTTTTTTTTTGTTCATGCCATGTGGGTTCATGAACATGAAGAGCATTGTGGTGCGGTGGTTATGGAGAATCATGGGGAAAAGAGACAAGGGAATCGTTACTCGGTGGCGAGATAATGTCGCAGTGTCTCAGGGTAGTACATGTCAAGTAAGGATACATAAACAATGAGGTGGATTAAAACAAACATTTAATGATTGGAGTGAGGACAGTGGATTTACCATTATCATGTTTCGCTTGTAATTAATACTTTTGGATTGCTGATTAAGATGTAGCATAGTGAATGCTAACAAAATGTACACAGTCTTTTCCAGGAGAGGGGGGGGGGTTCATCATCTCTCTTTGGAATGTTTCCGGAGACTGTGGTCTTGGGGAGAGCAGTTAGTGAAATTCGGCAGTTTTATAAGTATAAAAGTCTCCAAAGGGGCTCCCTCTGGTGAGGCCTGATCAATCTCATTAGAGATGATCGAGACGGGTGGGATTTAATTATAATATGAAGGAGGGACATCAGTCTCTAGTCTATTTTACCATTACCTTATACCTTGTGAGATACCGTTATTTCCTTATGGAGTTATCAAGAGTTGTAATTATAAGCTGATTGGTTAAACTAATTTGTTTTTTATTGAGTTAACATGCAGTGTTTTTGAATCACAATGTGAATTATGTGTTCAAAGGGGAAATGACCAGTTCCCTGGGGCCCGGTCCTTTGGTAAATACACTAAAGTATTTTGTTCAGTCTGCATATAGAAGGAAAAATATATGTTAATAAGGGTTGACGGTTACTCCAAATGGATTGTGATATGTGTATTGCTAATTTCCTTTTTGTCTTTGTTTCGATACAAATTTCACCAGATTGGGTCTGCCGGATTGTTGGTATTTCCCCCATGGGTTAGAGTTCTAACTCCCTGATCTGGTAATGTCACGTTCCTGACCTTATTTCCCTTGTTTTGTATTTATTTAGTATGGTCAGGGCGTGAGTTGGGTGGGCAGTCTATGTTATTTGTTTCTATGTTTAGGTTTGTTCGTTTGGCCTAATATGGTTCTCAATCAGAGACAGGTGTTTGTCATTGTCTCTGATTGGGAGCCATATTAAGGTAGGCTGTTTTCACTGGTTGTTTGTGGGTGATTGTTGCTGTGTCTGTGTTTTGTTCGCCACACAGTACTGTTTCGTTCGTTTTATGTTCTCTCGTTCAAGACTGTAGCGTTGTTGGTTTCGTTCTGTTTATTGTTTTGACCATCCATTCACCGTATGATTATTATTACATTCCCAATTTTTCTTAATACCATTATCGCTAAGACAAATGTCAAAGAGCTTAACATACTGTTGAAACCATTTCAAACTTGGTTTCATACTCCCTTATTTTCATGGCGACCTCGCCGAAGAGTTACCTGTAACGCTCGTCTTCCTCCTCGTCTGAAGAGGAGCAAGGATTGGACCATGCTTTAATATATAAACGAAGACGAACAACACTTGACAAACTAC
>NW_019954367.1:0-1792 GCF_002910315.2 Salvelinus sp. IW2-2015
AGGAGGTTTCCTCAACCTCATCAAGTCTCGCACCTCCAAGTCTTCAGACAAAGACAAGTCAGAGAAGAACCAGTCTACTCCAGCTCCAGCCGTAACCCCAGCTCCAGTAACCACCGTCCCCGAGGGGCCTTCCTCCCCTAAGACCTCCCTGAAGAGCCAAGCTCCAGAACCACCAACCAAGGTCAAGGAGGCCAAGACCCAGCCCACTCATCCCAGCCAGCTCACCCAACCCCTGGAGTGCAGCAGCAGCTCAGACAGGTCTGAGGAGCTACGGACCCCAGACTCCATGGATGAGGTGTCAGAGGGGGACAGTAAGGGTAGTCCCCAGGGAGGGAGGCGCTACGGGGTGCAGGTGATGGGGACTGGACTCCTGGCGGAGATGAAGGCCAAGCAGGAGAGACGGACCTTCGGATCACATAAGGTCAGTACTGGTGAATCAAAAGTAATATATTACTGTAACTACATATGCCTGTGCATCAAAAGTAATATATTACAGTAATGTATTACTGTAATATATTACTGTAACTGTCTGAACTGGTTTATATACTGAACAAAAATATACCACACAGTTTAAACTATTTTACTGAGTTACAATTCATATCAGGAAATCATTCCATTGAAATTAAATGAATTAGGCCCTAATCTGTTGAAGCACCTTTGGCAACGATTACAGCCTCGGGTCGTCTTGGGTATGACGCTACAAGCTTGGCACACCTGTATTTGGGGAGTTTCTCCCATTTGTCTCTGCAGATCCTCTCAAGCTCTGTCTGGTTGGATGAGGAGCGTCGCTGCACAGCTATTTACAGCAGGTTTTCATCAAGGATCTCTCTATACTTTGCTCTGTTCATCTTTCCCTCGATTCTGACTAGTATCCCAGTCCCTGCCACTGAAAAACATCCCCACAGCATGATGCTGCCACCACCATGGTTCACGGTAGGGATGGTGCCAGGTTTCCTCCAGACGTGACGCTTGGCATTCAGGCCAAAGAGTTCAATCTTGGTTTCAACAGACCAGAGAATCTTGTTTCTCATGGTCTGAGAATCCTTTAGGTGGCTTTTGGCAAACTCCAAGCGGCCTGTCATGTGCCATCTGTTGGCGGGGTCATGGTGCTGGGCTGTATTGGTTGGACCTCAGCCCAGTCACTCTGTTACACTACAGCGCCACCTGCTGCTGGAAAGAAATACAGCACTACACTTATTGTATTGTATTCTAAGAGCTAGCCGGGACGCTAAGTAGCTAGGAGACAGTAACGTCTACAGTATTAGTAGGTTGATCTATAGTAGATGCTGTGACTGACACCAGGGCCGTCTGTCTGTCTCCCCCAGGACCAGTACGACCAGTCGTCCAGTCCAGACAGCAGTGGCAGCGGTGAGTTCATCTCTACTGGTTTATGTTTACAGAGTGGGAATCACATGACGTGGGAGACTGTACTTCCTGAACCACAGATGTCTATTGATTCACCCTGACTGCCTATGATTTAGACTGTCACATTGAAGCTTATCTTGGACATGAACTCATGCATGTGTGTGTTTGCATGTGACTGAAGGTAATGAAGTTAGCACAGTTAGTGACTGAAGGAGAAGACTCGTTTTGTGAATCATTTGTGAATCATTTGTGGGACTTGTTGCCTTCTGTGTGTCCCGTGAATGGCCATGTGTACCCAACTATATAGCCTCGCTACTGTTATTTTATTGTTGCTGCTTAATTATTTGTTATTTATCTATTTTTCTTATTTTTTTTATTTTTATTTTTATTTTTTTTACTTCAGTTTATTTTAGTAAATACTTTCTTA
>NW_019954368.1:0-1791 GCF_002910315.2 Salvelinus sp. IW2-2015
CATATTGTACGAGCAAGAATTGAGTACTAGGCAGTTTAATTTGGCAATGTCAACAAAAAAAAAAGTGCTAACAGCTCCCCCTATTGACAAAAGGTTATTAACAGCCAAAAATTACCTAAAACTAAAGTTATGCAAGGTAGATCTCAATTCTTTGTGGGTAGCTAGCTAACAATTATTTGTGGCTATCTGGCTAGATAACAGTAGTAGCTAGCCAGTTTTCCCAATTTACTTATTACTGGCTTGCGGTCTACGGTACATAGGCAGGTAAACATGCCAAAATTAACACGGCATGTATTTCTTAACATATCAAGATAAAATATTGTAGTCAGGCAACATGTGAGATGTGAAAAGAAAACACTTCATTCTGAAGTCGGAGTGTATATTCTCTCGTTTCAGCTCAAATAATGTCCGCCGTTGACTTCAAGTATTTTTCATATTTTTTTATGTGGAGGGCGTCATATTTCTTGCATCGATGCAAGCTTCAAAATATGTACAAACGGAGTGCGCTTTCGAGAAGTGTCAAAACAGAAAATGTGTGTCAGTCTGTCTCTTGTGAAAACAGTGAACAACTTGTGAACATTTCTGAATTATGCTCCATGCTCCGTTTCACATACTTTGATTTGGCCTACGACCCTCCCGTGCTCCAATTTGCGTGCTCTAAGCACAGTAATATGCATATGAGAAACACATGCTAACACAATTCCGGACACACAAGGATCAAGGTTATAAACTTTCCATTCGAGGAATTCCATTTCCATTTTCCAATAAAAAAGGGCTCTATTCAATCAGATCCACTTTAGCCGACATCCGCATAGCGGCGTCGAAGGTGGAACGATAATGACTGGGTATTGTAACTCCAGTTATGAGTAGAGCTCAGCCCCATAGGGGGGCTTCATTCCTACTGGCCTCGCCTGAGAAAATAATTATGCACACACCATCAGCCAATGAGAGTACAGGTGTCCCTATATGTTGAGGTTCCCCCAAAATGATTTGCAGCGAGACTTCTGAAGTTGGACAGGGCTAGAAAGCCTATAGGGCTCTGCTCTACTCATATACAGTAGCTCTGCATGGGTAAAATCACAGGGGATGCCAAACCAGAAGAAAAAAAACATATTACAATCTATTTTGTGATACTTGTGTTGTTTGCTCTATAACCCATTCGTCCATACGCCACTGTGATATACAATAACGTCTTGACAACAAAAAGACAGTCACACAGTGGCGGCAGATGAGCTAAATGCCTTTTATGCTCTCTTCAAGGCAAGCAACACTCCGCCGTGCATGAGAGCACCAGCTGTTCATGACAACTGTGTGATTATGTTCTCCGTAGCCGATGTGAGTAAGCCCTTGAAACAGGTCAACATTCACAAGGCAGCAGGGCCAGACGGATTACCATGACGTGTACTTAGAGCATGCGCTGACCAACTGGCAAGTGTCTTCACTGACATTTTCAGCCTCTCCCTGACCGAGTCTGTAATACCGAGTCTGTAATGTACCCACGTGTTTCCCAGAAACCCTAGACCCACTCTAATTTGCATACCGCCCTAACAGATCCACAGATGATGCAATCTCTACTACACTCCACAGTCAGCTCAGTGTTCAACACCATTGTGCCCTCAAAGCTCATCACTAAGCTAAGAACCCTGGGACTAACCACCCCATTGATATTGACAGGGCTGTAGTGTAGTGGATCGAGAGCTTCAATTTCCTTGGAGTCCATGTCACTAACAAACTATTATGGTCCAAACACACCAAGATAGTCGTGAAGAGGGCACGACAATGCCTATTCCC
>NW_019954369.1:0-1791 GCF_002910315.2 Salvelinus sp. IW2-2015
AAGACTGATCATTTTCTTGTCAGTGGGCAACGTACAAAATCAGCAGGGGATCAAATACACTTTTTCCCTCACTCGCTAAAAACATGAAATATTGGCTGGATTCACACGATAGTTTGTCTTTCATTTGCTGTAACGGCTGTAGTATTTATTACTAAATGTTTTATGATGAGTAATTTAGGTAATTCCACTGTTGGTCATCCTGTAGTTATTGCTTAGCATGAGCTTGGTGAGATTTTGTGATGGTGGCTGCAATGTAAAAACTAGATTTATAACCCTGAATAATGCAACATTATTTCGAACAAAACA
This sequence comes from Salvelinus sp. IW2-2015, assembly GCF_002910315.2. Lineage (NCBI taxonomy): Eukaryota > Metazoa > Chordata > Actinopteri > Salmoniformes > Salmonidae > Salvelinus > Salvelinus sp. IW2-2015. The sequence goes on from NW_019954369.1 coordinate 307, forward strand.
TATGCTATACAATACATAATGTTTTTATCAGACTGTTCATCTGAAGTTGTTTCTTGGTTTTATAAGTAGACTATCTTTATTTGGTACGAATATTATTGAAATAGCTACCTTATGACTCAAGTAAAAAAAATGTGATGAAAAAAAAAGTTGAGTCTATATTAGCACATATCGTGGTTAGCTACATAGAAATAACATATTGTGTTCATTCCACTGTAAAACATTTTAAGAAATCCAGAAAATGATGGCTGGATTCCACAAAGATTGTGTATCTATTTCATCTGTCCCTTCTCGGTGTCTTGGACTTGTGATTTCATGATATTTAGATGCTAGTATTTACTTGTCTGGCGCTACTGCCTAGGCATATAACGCTATGCTAGTCAGCTTTTTTACTGATGAGGGTGCTCCCGGATCCGGGATGAGTACCAAGTAGAAGTTAATGAATATGATGTCAGTTCAGTTGGCATCTGAGACATGATTACTGATGATAGGACGACAAACTGTATCTTGGAAAGTCTACACATTCTAGTTATCAGAGTCACATGGAATTGTTGTGCAGTTTAAATGTGAAACTATTTGTGAAAAMATMAAATGTAATTTTAGCTCCTAAATGAGAGAATTGGTTTTCATGAGTGAACTATGCTCAACTCAGTGGCCCTGCCCATGTGAACAGACAGTGGTTGTAAACTATGAAACAAGGCCCTCTCTCCCAACCCTATATAAGCCCCTTTACAAAAATTTTACTTTCTGTTCCGAGGACGTTAGGGCGACGGTCCCACGTTAAAAGGGTTCAGATAATAACCTAATGAAATTAGCATCGAATTTCAACGTGAAGATGACGGTCAACACGCCGAAAGGATGAATTTCGACTATACCAGCCAGAATATAGCATGAGCTTAAAAGTATGACAACTTCGTATGAACTTTGAACTCTTATTCACTCCAGAAGTGATACCTCCTAGCCGTTGAGTTAGCAGCAGTCGCTGTAAACGTGGGCTAAGAAAGGATGGACGACGTATCCAGTCTAACACACAACGATATCACACAACGTATCCAGTTTACCACCAGAGACATTCTTCAGAGGACCAGAGATCCATGCTGGACCAACCCGCCTTCTATCGATGACCAATCTACCGAAGCGCAGCTCAGAGTAAATATTTATTGCATTCTCCTTTTTCAAATGGGTGGTTATTTAGAATGCATAAGATACTGTATTTACGATAGCATAGCTGCCTACGGCCCGATAGACACACAACCTTTTTGCTCCTCAGTCTTCCCGCTCTTTCACTCAAACCCAACCCCCCTTTCTTTGTGTAACCAGCTGTCATATCTGTTCCGTCCGCTAGGGACGTTTTCCTTTATGACATTTGTAATCAATGTATGATCCCATTCTGTGTAGATGTAATTCTGTGATTATTTAGTAAATAAATAATTAAACCAAATTTTGTATTGCTGATTCAACTTGTTAGCCAGGGTTCGTGAAGATAAC
>NW_019954370.1:0-1790 GCF_002910315.2 Salvelinus sp. IW2-2015
TGTCACGTTCCTGACCTATTTCTGTTAGTTTGTTGTATGTGTTAGTTGGTCAGGACGTGAGTTTGGGTGGGCATTCTATGTTTTCTGTTTCTATGTTGGTTTAAGGGTTGCCTGGTATGGCTCTCAATTAGAGGCAGGTGTTTGGCGTTTCCTCTAATTGAGAGTCATATTTAGGTAGGTTGTTTCACAGTGTTCGTTGTGGGTGGTTGTCTCCTGTGTCTGTGTCTATGTTACACCATACGGGACTGTTTCGTGCGTTCGTCATTTTGTGTAGTCATTTTTCCTGTTCGTGATTTCTTCGTGTTTCATGTAAGTTCGTCATCAAGGTCTGTCTACATCGTTTTGTTGTTTTGTAATATATCAAGTGTTCTTCGTGTGTTTAGTTCGTCTTGTAAATAAATCATTATGTCTTCACAACCCGCTGCGCCTTGGTCGAATCACTACTCCTCCTCTTCGTATGAAGAGGAGGAGGAACACCGTTACATTGTGACATTTTTTTAAATATACTTTTAACAATAAACTTCATTGTAATTGTTTTTACCTTGTTATAACAGTTTCTTCAGTGGAGAGAAAATGGAACGCTTTCAAAATCACACCTCTTGTACTTTACATTACATACAGTAACTACAAATAATACATTTACATTGGTTTGGAGAGCAATAGTGGTTTATTCATCTTCATCATCATCATCATCATCATCATGTCTGTACAAAACATACACACTTTCAGAAGGAGCACTGTCCAGCACCTACAGTACACACACACAACCAGTAACATGAAAAATTATTAATTGTCATTTTTAAGACACACAGACACAATATGACATAACATGGATGTTTGGAGTGTGGAGGGTAATTCAGTTAGCGAGGGCATTCCATTCCAGAACACTGAGAGATGGAACATTCTGGAATGTCGATGATTGATAATAATACATCTCACAGTTAACAAGTTCAGACCAGGCAGTGAGATTATTGCCTGATATAAGAATAACAGTCCACCATTTTGTCCAACTAGTAGTTAGAGAATAAATTACATCATTGTTAAGTGAGAATGTGATGTCATATAGAATGAGTGCTATGGTCTCCAACATGGCATGGCTCTTGACCCCCTAACTGTTGACCGACCTTCCCAGGTAGGTTCTCTCTCTTTGGGGATAGAGAGGGATTAGGAGTGGAGGGGAGAGTGGAGATCCCATGGATATATACATTTCACGTCCCTGACATCACCACTGAGTGTTTTAGGATAGAGCTTGGGGCAGGGGCAGTGGGGGTAAATATGTGTGTCCCTTCTGTTAGGCCACACCCACAGGAAGTGTCACTAAATGACTTTGTCGAACAGATGCATGGACTGCATGATGTTCTAATCCTGGACGGGAGGCAGGAAGGGACAAAAAGCACAAAGGGTAAGAAGCAGTTGGAGAGAAGGTTTAATAGAATAACAGAAGCAGGTTCTTAAAGTAACTGTCCAATGAAAATCTCACTTTTAAAACCTAATATTAAAGTACATATTATACACTATATTCTGTATGTATACACACATTAAAATATCCTGTTATCCATACATAGTCTAATGTAGCCTATTATCCATATATAGTCTAATGTAGCCTGTTATCCATTTATAGTCTAATGTAGCCTGTTATCCATATATAGTCTAATGTAGCCTGTTATCCATATATAGTCTAATGTAGCCTGTTATCCATATATCGTCTAATGCAGCCTGTTATCCATATATAGTCTAATGTAGCCTGTTGTCCATATATAGTTTAATGTAGCCTGTTATCCATATATAGT
>NW_019954371.1:0-1790 GCF_002910315.2 Salvelinus sp. IW2-2015
GGCCTGATTGGTGGAGTGCTGCAGAGATGGTTGTCCTTCTGGAAGGTTCTCCCATCTCCACAGAGGAACTCTGGAGCTCTGTCAGAGTGACCATTGGGTTCTTACTCACCTCCCTAACCAAGGCCCTTCTCCACCGATTACTCGGTTTGGCCATGCAGCCAGCTCTAGGAAGAGGAGAGAAAGAAGGGAAGTGCTGCTAAGGTACACAATAGTAGGTTTTGGTAGACAGAAGCTACCCAGCTAGGACAGTGGATCTGGGCCGATTCCTGCTGAGAGTCGGGGAACTCGGCTGAGAGTCAGACTCGGCCGACGTCATGTGGCCCGAGTCTGGGCCGCCTTAGGCAGTATTACTTATTGCTAGGATGCCGGGATTGAGCTCGGAACAATTCTGGTGTGTTATCTGGCCCAAATGTATTACTTGGGGCTCGGGCCGATTGGGGCTACTCTCTGGCAGAGGATTACATGGGCTGCTTTATATAACATTTAATTATTTATTTATTTTCCCGTATTTTCTCATTGTTTCTGTGATCAAAAACTACAATTAACATGTAAATTAAATTACTTAATTAAGAGTCCTCTTTAAGGATTCCTCTTTTTTGGCACAGCGGTCTAAGACATTGCATCACATCGCAGTGCAAACTGCATCGCAGCAGATGCTAGTTAGATACCCGTGCCGGCAGCGACTGGGAGACCCATGAGGCGACGCACAATTGGCCTAGCGTGTTCCGAATTAGGGGAGGGTTTGGCCGGCCGGGGATGTCCTTGTCCCATCGCACTATAGCAACTCTTCTGACTGGCCATGCGCATGCACGCTGACACGGTCACAAGGTGTATGGTGTTTCCTCTGACATAACAATTTTTTGGGGTGGATGGGTATAATTTGTATGCATAAAATGTATAATAGTAATGTCTAAAATTACTAAATCGGGTAATTTTGTATACATTTATTTATATTTGCATCGGGCCACTTCTGGGGGGATTCTGGTAAGATGCCGGGCGAAGTCGGCTGAATTCCGGTAGACATTGGGCCTCTCAAGGCTAGAAGCATCAGAACCCCTAGAAAGGTAGTTGTCACCTTGATTATGACTGGGCAAAGTGCTAAGAATAGGAGATACATCTATTTTGTGGTACACTAGATAACAGCAAACATGGACCACAATGGTCTGAACAAAGCTGAGGGCAATAGAGCAATATGTCCACTAGATGACAGCAATGGGACCTCTCACGACCCTACAGGAAAGTTGAGAAATCCATATCTTAATTTAAACCAGGGTACTTAGTGGCCTGTAGTTTGTAAATCCCAAAACTTTCACTTTGATTTAGCTGTTTAAAACGGTACCCTTTTCTACTTGAGGCCGGAACATGATTGAGTACCTGTATGGCTTACTTGTGTTCCGCTAAGCGTTCTTGAAGGCGTCTCTTTGTCCGTCCAATTTAGAACACCTTGCACTGTGGACATTCCAATCTGTAGATGACATGAGTGGTTTTGCAGTTAATAAAATGCTTGAGGTAATACTCCATTTTAGAAGCTGTGTCAACAAAATACTTTTTCTGTGCAATATTTCTGAAATGGTTGCACTGGTTGCATTTTAAAAGAGCCCKTGGGTTMGTGGTCTAYCCAAGTTTTTTGAGAGTCACCAGGAAGATGGCTGTGGACTAATTTTTCCTTTAGAGTTGGACATCTCTTAAAGCTTATGACTGGTGGTTCTGGGAAGACTTGGCGCAGTAGCGTATCACATTGGATGATTCCTATATTCTTTTTAATTATTATTTTGATGTTCTCTGCTTCA
>NW_019954372.1:0-1789 GCF_002910315.2 Salvelinus sp. IW2-2015
TGTAACAATACATCTGTAGATGTATATAATTGAACAGACTAGTCTATACTGCTCCTACCACTGTGTAACAATACATAATGTAGAGCTATAGATTAACAGACTAGGTCCATTTACTGCTCCTACATGTGTAAACAATACATCATGTAATGTATATAATGAACAGATAGTCTCATACTGCTCCTACACGGTGTAACAATACATCATGTAGATTATATAATGAAAGACTAGGTCTAACTCTCCTACACTTGTAACAATACATAATTGTAGAGTATGATAATGAACAGACAGTCTATACTGCTCCATACATGGGGTAACATACACATGTAGATGTATATAATGAACAAACTAAGGTCTATACGCTCCTACATGGTAACAATAACATCGTGTAATGTAGTATAAGAAACAGACTAGGTCTATACTGCTCCTACATGGTTAACAATACATCTGTAATGTATATAATGAACAAGACTAGTCCATACTGCTCCCTACATGGTGTAACATAAATCATGTAGATGTATTAGTACCGTTCAAAAGTTAGGTCCCTATAGAAATGTCCTTGTTTGTGAAAGAAAAGCAAATTTTTTGTAAAAACAGTCTTGGCTTTCATTGTTACTATCAAAACTTTTTAAACAGTGACAGTGTTTTTTCCTGCAGCAATTCAGCCATGAAGGCCTGATTCATGCAGTATCTGAACAGTTGATGTTGAGATGTGTCTGTTACTTGAACTCTGAAGCATTTATTTGGGCTGCAATCTGAGGTGCAGTTAACTCTAATGAACGTATCTTCTGTAGCAGAGGTAACTCTGGGTCTTCCTTTCCTGTTGCGTTCCTCATGAGAGCCACCCATACCTTGTCACAACACAACTGATTGGCTCAAACGCATTAAGAAGGACAGAAGTTCCACAAATTAACATTTAACAAGGCACACCTGTTAATTGAAATGAATTCCAGGTGACTACCTCATGAAGCTGGTTGAGATAATGCCAAGAGTTTGCAAAGCTGTCATCAAGGCAAAGGGTGACTGCTTTGAAGAATCTCAAATATAAAATATATTTTGATTTGTTTAACCCTTTTTTGGTTACTACCTGATTGCATATGTGTTATTTCATTGTTTTCATATCTTCACTATTATTCTACAATGTAGAAAATAGTAAAAATAAAGACAAACCCTTGAATGAGAAGGTGTATCCAAACTTTTGACTGGTACTGTATGTAAATGTGATATTTCAGTTGTTGTTTTTGTTACATTTGAAACATTTATAAGAATCTGTTTTTGCTTTGTCATTATGGGGTATTGTGATGTCATTATGGGGTATTGTGATGACATTTTGGAGTATTGTGATGTCATTATGGGGTATTGTGATTACATTTTGGGGTATTGTGATGTCATTATGGGTATTGTGTGTAGATTAATGAGGGAAAAAATATTTACATCTATTTTAGAAAAACGCTGTAACGTAACAAAATATGGAAAAAGTGAAGGGGTCTGAATACTTTCCGACTGCACTGTATATATAGGGGCAGTACTTTGTGACATCACTTCATGAAACAGGAGGTACAAATATATAACATAGATTCACAATATCAACATTCAATGTATCAAAATATATGACCAAGCTGGAAGTGGAAACGCCAGCCCAGCCACAATCCTAGAGGTTCACTGATGATCAACCTCCTCCTTCACATCTGACTCCTGATGATCAACCTCCTCCTTCACATCTGACTCCTGATGATCAACCTCCTCCTTCACATCTGACTCCAGTGATCAATCCAGAGCGTCTTCTTTTTTG
>NW_019954373.1:0-1789 GCF_002910315.2 Salvelinus sp. IW2-2015
GTGGTGGTTTCAGGTAATGGAGTTGTGGTGGGGGACCCAGATACAGGAGTTGTGGTGGTGGTTTCAGGAACTGGAGTTGTGGTGATGGTTCCAGGAGTAGGAGTTGTGGTGATGGTTCCAGGTACAGGAGTTGTGGTGATGGTTTTAGGTACATGAGTTGTGGTGGTGGTTCCAGGTACTGGAGTTGCGGTTGCGGTTCCAGGTACAGGAGTTTTGGTGATTGTTCCAGGTACAGGAGTTGTGGTGGTGGTTCCAGGTATAGGAGTTGTGGTGATGGTTCCAGGTACAGGAGTTGTGGTGATGGTTCCAGGTACAGGAGTTGCGGGGATGGTTCCAGGTACTGGAGTTGTGGTGATGGTTCCAGGTACAGGAGTTGCGGTGGGGGATCCAGGAACTGGAGTTGTGTTGGTGGTTTCAGGTACAGGAGTAGTTTTTGTAGATGTAATTGAGGGTTTAGGGGTAGTTGTAGAAGATTGCTCTTTGAGAGAGTAAAATGAGAAGAGGGTGACTGAGAGGGAGAGTGGAGAGAGAATGAAAGAGACCGAGAGAAAGAAACAAGGTAGAGAATTACTATCAGTCAAGATGAGCATGAGTACTTCCTACTGTCAAAAACCCAGACATTATGAAACTCAACTACAAGGCATTGCACACCTTTGCCTTCCACCATGGTCCTGCCACCACCTACTGTATCTACACTGAGGAGTAAGATGTGTTCTTCTTAACACTCACCTTTCCTCTCACACCTCCAGGTGATCTTATCCTCACTCATACAGGTGTCATCATCTCTACAGGTAGAACACACCTTGGTGTTGACGTCTGGAAGAGCAGAGGGGAGGAGGGTTCATGGATTTGGTGTGACTAGTACACACTCAGGTTATACGCCTGATGTACAATGTATTTGCCACAATATATATTTTTTGCACACATTGTTTTTACACACACGTTCTGTGGTGAACCCAGAACCAAATTCAGAGACTGAATTGGACACCTTGGAACATTCTTGATGTCTTTAAGAAACAGTGACAAGGACATTATGACGTCATACCTGCACAGTAGGCCAAGTTGCATAGTGTTGCAGGAACCAACTTGTAGACATAGTAGTTTCCATAGCAGGCTTTGACATGGATGGGATTTTGCCTCCAGTAGCAGCAGTCACCATACCAGCTCCCACAGACACTCCTCTGAACCACCCCGTCTAACAGCTGGGGATGGGGATCCGTGAGCCACAGGGGGATCTCCGTCCCACACATGTAACTGTCCACACACCTCTCTGGCATCTGAACACTGGTGTTCCCCAGGAACAGGCGATACCAGCCCTGCCAGTTGATGCTCTGGTCGCAGTGCTTGCCATTAACGTTGGCATTGTTGTTGGTGGCACGCCAGTCGTCATTAAGTACGGTGTAGTGCAGGCAGGGGTCTGCACAGCAGGATGTTCCACCAACACTGATATAGTCCTCCCCCACATCACACACACCACAGCTGGTTACAACCAATCCTGCACCAAAAAAAACTGTGAGTTAATATATTAGGTTGAAAACGTATGCATTACAATTCACCCTAAATACAGTATGTCAAATGCATTGAATGCCAACAAACAAGAACAAGATTATCCTTATTACAAAATCTGTATCTATACACAAGTCGTTTTGAATGTCTGCACCTTCCACCATCTCCTCGATCCCACATACGTCCCTACAAGTATCCCTATTAACCTCAGACCATCTTATCACCATCTCCTCGATCCCACATACGTCCCTACTAGTATCCCTATTAACCTCAGACCATCTTA
>NW_019954374.1:0-1788 GCF_002910315.2 Salvelinus sp. IW2-2015
GTGGGGAGGAGGAACAGGACGTACTGGACCCTGGAGGCGCACTGGAGGCCTGGTGCGTGGTGCCGGAACTGGTGGTACCGGGCTGAGAACACGCACCTCAGGGTGAGTGCGGAGAGGAGGAACAGGATACACAGGACCGTGGAGACGCATTGGAGATCCAAAACATAGAGCTGGCTCAATATGTCCTGGCTGGATGCCCATTCTAGCCCGGCAAACGCGAGGAGCTGGAATAGAGCGCGCCGGGCTAAGAATGCAAACTGGAGACACCGTGCGCATTTCTGCATAACACGGTGCCTGACCAGTAACACGCACCCCACGGTAAGCACGAGGACTTGGCTCAGGTCTCCTACCTGACTCAGCCAATCTCCTTGTGTGCCCCCCCCCCCAAAAAAAAATATTGGGGCTGCCTCTCGGGCTTCTGTGATTAGCCGTGTACCTACATATTTTCACTGTTCCTCTATTTTCCAGTATTTTTCCTCGTAGTATCGCCGTTCCGCTTTCGCTGCTTCTAACTCCTCCTTAGGATGGCGATACTCCCCCGGCTGTGTCCAGGGTCCTGCTCCATCCAATATTTCCTCCCATGTCCATGATCCTTTTCTGTCCAGTATTTCGTCCCAGGTCCATTTTTCCACAACGCGCTGTTCCTTCCTATCACGCTGCTTGGTCCTTGGTTGGTGGGTTATTCTGTCACGAACGTCGTAGTGAGGAGACCAAAGCGCAGCGTGATGTGAATGCATACTTTTAATGTAAAACGAATGAACACGAAGAACACTAAACAAAATAACAAAACGAACGTGAACGCTATAAACAATGTGTGCAGACATGCAACTTTACATAGACAATAACCCACAAACCAAACTGGAAAATGGCAACCTAAATAGGATCCCCAATCAGAGTCAACGATAAACAGCTGCCTCTGATTGGGAACCAATCTAGGCCACCATAGACCTACATATGTGTAGACTAGACACACACACCTAGACATACAAAAAACCCTAGATAAGACAAAAACACACATACCACCCTCGTCACACACTGACCTAACCAAAATAATAAAGAAAACAAAGAATACTAAGGTCAGGGCGTGAGAGTGGACCATACTTTTTAAATGGCTAGCTCAGAATATGAGCTTTCCATAAGTTGTGTATATATTATAGAGATCAGTACTTTCGGAAGCCCAGATAATTTATTTATAAATCCCATCATTGGATGGTTCGGGAGTTGGGTTTCCCAAGGAACTCCATAGGCCAGCATACAGCGGCTTGCGAAAGTATTCACCCCCCTGGCATTTTTCCTATTTTGTTGCCTTACAACCTAGAATTAAAATAGATTTTGGGGGGGGGTTGTATCATTCGATTTACACAACATGCCTACCACTTTGAAGATGCAAAATATTTTTTATTGTGAAACAAACAAGAAATAAGACAAAAAAACAGAAAACTTGAGCGTGCATAACTATTCACCTCACCAAGGTAAATACTTTGTAGAGCCACCTTTTGCAGGGGTATGTCTCTATAAGTTTGGCACATCTAGCGACTGGGATTTTTGCCCATTCTTCAAGGCAAAACTGCTCCAGCTCCTTCAAGTTGGATGGGTTCCGCTGGTGTACAGCAATCTTTAAGTCATACCACAGATTCTCAATTGGATTGAGGCCTTGGCTTTGACTAGGCCATTCCAAGACATTTAAATGTTACCCCTTAAACCACTCGAGTGTTGCTTTAGCAGTATGCTGAGGGTCATTGTCCTGCTGGAAGGTGAACCTCCGTCCCAGTCTCAAATCTCTGGAAG
>NW_019954375.1:0-1787 GCF_002910315.2 Salvelinus sp. IW2-2015
GGAAACTGGTCAGAATTGAAGGAATGATGAATACAGAGAAATTCTTGAGGGAAACATGTTTCAGTCTTCCAGAGATTTGAGACTGGGACGGAGGTCCCACTTCACCTTCCAGCAGGACAATGACCCTAAGCATACTGCTACAGCAATACTTGACTTGAGTGGTTTAAGAGGAAACATTTAAATGTCTTGGAATGACCTAGTCAAAGCCCAGACCTCAATCCTATTGAGAATCTGTGGTATGACTTAAAGATTGATGTACACCAGCAGAACCCATCCAACTGGAGCGGTTTTGCCTTGAAGAATGGGCAAAAATCCTAGTGGCTAGATGTGCCAAGCTTAAAGAGACGTACCCCAAGAGACTTGCAGCTGTAGTTGCTGCAAAATGTGGCTCTACAAAGTTTTGACTTTGGGGAGGTGAATAGTTATGCACGCTCAAGTTTTCAGTTTTTTTGTCTTTTTTTTGTTTGTTTCACCCAAAAATGATTTTGCATCTTCAAAGTGGTAGGCATGTTGTGTAAATCCAATGATACAAACCCCCCCAAAAATTATTTCAGGTTGTAAGGCAACAAAATATGAAAAATGCCAAGGGGGGTGAATACTTTCGCAAGCCACTGTATATATACAAAAGTGTTCGTAAAACTTGGGGGACCAAATAAAATCTCCCGCGGGCCGCCAGTTGGTGAACCCTGCCCTAAAGGCCTCAACACTGGTTTGCGTCCCAAATAGCACACTATTCCCTTTATAGTACATTGCTTTTGACCAGGGGCTCTTGTAAAAAAGTAGTGCACTATAGTAGGGAATAGGGTGCCATTTGGAATGCATTATATTTTGTTCCAGGATACTGTCTATTTAGTGCTCCTACTGTAGTTGAAGTGTGTTTAGTGCTATGTGTTCAGTTAAACGACCAATCAGCAGTTGAAGCAATAACGAAGTTTTGGTAGAAAGCTGAAGGATGGGCCTGGAGAAATGTAATCACTCTCAAATTCTTAGACCGAGCTATGGATGCAATCACTGACCATCCAAGATATAAAAATTATAGTTTTAAGCATGTTTTGAAGCTCTATAGTATTTGTTTACATTTACAATGTTTCCAAACATTGGAGTAACACAAGCTTATATTTTGTGTACTAATGGGGTACAACAGTTGAAATAAGCTCATGAGGCATTTTTAAATTAGATTCTCTTCAAGAATCAATGGGTATATATAATTAATGTATAAGTCCAAATATGGATGTAGCAACTGCCGATTGTCCCTTTAACTCCTTCCAAAGTGAAGGAAAGTTTAAAAGTTCAATTACACTGGCAGATTATAATTGAGGTTTAAAAGTATTTTTGCACAAATCTGTACTCTTTTGCGTCACAAAAAATGTTGTCCCGTAGCGAACTAAACTGTGCAGTAGCGTACAGGCTGTAGTGTTTAATGTGAAGTGTTACAGGTTGGTAGTGGGGCTCTTACTGTGCTCTGGACTCTGAAGTCAGACAGAGAGGCCATGAGTTGTCCAGCTCAAGTGTAAGCTGAGGTGGCTGACGGCTTCACCGAACTGAATGAATTAATACATTTTATTTATCATTTAAAAACACAAGTTAAGCTTTTCCAGTTGGAGAGACAACATTTCAGACATAAAAAAAATGAATAAAGGATGAACACAACTAGAGTACAGGATGTGTTCATTAGTCAACGCGAAAAAAAGTGGACTGAAACAGGGAGAGACTACCTTAACTTAAGAAAATAATAAACATTCATTTTCCATTGCAAAACATTGTAAAAGCATTCCTAATGAACACAA
>NW_019954376.1:0-1786 GCF_002910315.2 Salvelinus sp. IW2-2015
ACTTTCTGATTTCCCAAACGTTCTTGTTTATCCCATTTCTTGCGATGCTCGCACTTTGAAATCCACAAAGAGGGGGAGGTGCTAGATGGTGATGGACTGAGAGATCAGCCAATTGAAACCGGTGTCTGTTTTCGCTACTCCTGCCATAGACTGCCATTCAAGTCCCATTCTGAGGCACTCTGAAAACAGGCGTGAGAACTGGCTGGTGGAGGAACAATACAAATACATATGCATGCATTTACCTACCCCCCCACCTGCCCAAACACACACACACAACCCAATCCATCTCACCCCCTTGCCCTCTCCATCTCCGTCTCATCCCCCTCTCTCTCCCTCACCTCCATCCGTCCACCTCCTTTTTTCTCGCTGTTCTCTAGAAGGTAGCCTAGCGGTTAAGAGCGCTGGGCCAATAAGCAAAAGGTTGCTGGTTCAAATCCCTGAGCCGACTATGTGAAAAATCTGCTCATGTTCCCTTGAGCAAGGCACTTAATCGTAATTGCTCTGGATAAGAGCATCTGCTAAATAGGCGCTCTCATTTGTTGACTTCTGTAACCGTAAAGGCCTTGGTTTCATGCATGTTAACATTAGAAGCCTCCTCCCTAAGTGTGTTTTATTCACTGCTTTAGCACACTCTGTCAACCCGGATGTCCTAGACGTGTCTGAATCCTGGCTTAGGAAAACCACCAAAAACYCTGAAATTTCAATCCCTAACTATAACATTTTCCGACAAGATATAACTACCAAAGGGGGCGGAGTTGCAATCTACTGCAGATATAGCCTGCAGAGTTCTGTCTTACTATTCAGGTCTGTGCCCAAACAATTTGAGCTTCTACTTTTAAAAATCCACCTTTCCAGAAACAAGTCTCTCACCGTTGCCACTTGCTATAGACCCCCTTCAGCCCCCAGCCGTGGACACCATATGTGAATTGATTGTCACCCATCTATCTTCAGAGCTCGTGCTGTTAGGTGACCTAAACTGGGACATGCTTAACACCCCAGCCATCATACAATCTAAGCTTGATGCCCTCAATATCACACAAATGATCAATGAACCTACCAGGTACAACCCCAAATCCGTAAACACAGGCACCCTCATAGATATATCATCCTAACCAACCTGCCCTCCAAATACACCTCTGCTGTTTTCAACCAGGATCTCAGCGATCACTGCCTCATTGCMTGCGTCCGTAATGGGTCTGCGGTCAAAAGACCACCCCTCATCACTATCAAACGCTCCCTAAAACACTTCTGCGAGCAGGCCTTTCTAATCGACCTGGCCCGGATATCCTGGAAGGATATTGACCTCATTCCGTCAGTAGAGGATGCCTGGTTATTCTTTATAATCTTAAATAAGCATGCCCCATTCAAAAAATGTAGAACCAGGAACAGATATAGCCCTTGGTTCAACTCCAGACCTGACCGCCCTTGAACAGCACAAAAACATCCTGTGACATACTGCATTAGCATCAAATAGCCCCCGCGATATGCAACTTTTCAGGGAMGTTAGGAACCAATATACACAGGCAGTTAGGARAGCAAAGGCTAGCTTTTTCAAACAGAAATTTGCATCCTGAAGCACAAACTCCAAAAAGTTCTGGGACACTGGAGTCCATGGAGAATAAGAGCATCTCCTCCCAGCTGCCCACTGCACYGAGGCTAGTAAACACTGTCACCACCGATAAATCCACGAGAATAGAGAATATCAATAAGCATTTTTCTACGGCTGGCCATGCTTTCCACCTGGCTACCCCTACCCAGGTCAACAGCCCTGCACCCCCCACAGCAA
>NW_019954377.1:0-1786 GCF_002910315.2 Salvelinus sp. IW2-2015
TTGGGGGGGGGTCCAAATTTAGTGTGAAATAACACCTGATTCACCAACTAACCAAATGATTTCCCACACCTTGAGTAGCTAAATCATTTGTTTCACTGCAGAGTTGGGACAAGAGCCTGCAGTACTGCAGCACTCCAGGAGCAGGAGTGAGGAGCCCTGTTTGAGACAGAGCGTGTGTCTAGATGGTGCGTATGTGAGGCTAGGAAGCTGGACCTGGCATTCAGTGTAGACATCTGGGGGATTACAGAGGCATCCCTAGAGGTCACGTCGTCCCCTGAGCTGGGAGGTTTTGGGCAGCTGTCAATGAATGGGGGCAACATTTTGGTGGCAATGACAATGAAACAGAATGCAACTGAATCTGGTTGTTTTAATGGTGACTGTTGATAGTTAATTCCTGGTGACTTTTGATAGTGAATTCCTGGTGACTGTTGATAGTGAATTCCTGGTGACTTTTGATAGTGAATTCCTGGTGACTGTTGATAGTGAATTCCTGGTGACTGTTAATAGTGAGTTCCTTTCCGCGTGGGCTTATTGATTCTGAAGTCTATTTGTGTTTCTGGTCTCTTCCATCAATGTGTTTTAAGGACTGTCGAGATGGAGAGCCGTTAAATTATGACGGTTTTAATAACATGATTATATATAACCAGTGTGTTTAATAGGACTATATTGTTACATTCCAACCTACAATTCCTCTACCATTGAACAGCCTTGTGCTTAGTCTAATATTGTTGCTATGGTGACTGCTCCTAGGGATTCATAAGGCAGAGGAGAGGAAGCCCTGTCGTTACATCACTCCTGGAGAGTCTCCCTCTCTCCTCACATCCAGGATATTAGAGGTAAAGTCAAAGCACAGTGACACAGCACTTTGAATTTCTTTCTAGAGACAAATGCATTTTACAGTGTCCAGTACAACACTAAAGCAGTTTATTGAAACAGGCCTTGTAATACCATAAGAATTTGCCTGACTTTGTTGACTGGGATATTTGGGGGCAATGACAATGTTAGAAATTGAAACAGTTTTGCAACTGTGGTATTCATACTTAGCAATGAAAGTAATATGAGTCTTCTTTCCCCTTTAAATGATTGATGAATTTATTTATACATTTTCCGTAATCTCTGGTATGCTTGGTCCCGTTCGAGCTCCTTCAACTGATCGGATAGTGGATCATCGTTTTACATACAGCCAAAGAGCTAAGCACAGTATACAATAAACATTCTATACTAAAACCCGTTCTTTAATGACTGGCTTGGTATTTATATCCATTGAGAGAAAAGTGTGTATGTGTACACTCCTCATGATATGATTGGTGGGCTTCCCTTTGTCTTGACTCAAAGCGTCGAACGCAGAGTCATGATATAGAAGAGTGAACTTTATAAATACCCCCCCCCCGGTCTGTCATTAGACATCCTCTGAAGAGTAGATGGATGCTTTGCAGTTTGCACCCAGAGTAATAACAGCACTAAGTCTGAAGCATGCTATTCCTGGCTGATGCCATATACTGTACCTTTTTATATCAGTTTTAGGGCTAAGACAACATGAAAAAGGGGGTGTTGCAGATATAAAAGAAGGTCGACGACATCCGATCCTCGTTTGCTAAGTCAAACGACACCGCTGGTTCTGCTCACACTGCCCTACCCTGTGCTTTGACCTCTTTCTCCCCTCTCTCTCCAGATGAAATCTCGCGTCTTGTGACGGCCGGCCGCCCAACAACCCTGTCTCTTATACACATCTAGATGTGTATAAGAGACAGGTACGAAAGTGTCTGCTAAATGGCATATAAAGAAT
>NW_019954378.1:0-1786 GCF_002910315.2 Salvelinus sp. IW2-2015
AAAACCATGAGAGAGAGAGAGGAACCAGGCTGTGTGCCGGGTGGAGATTAGACAGAACATGGCCAAGATGTTCAAATGTTCATAGATGACCAGCAGGGTTTACCCTGGCATTGTCCAAGACGTTCACGCAGAGAGTGGTGCTAGTGTTAAAACCATAAGTCGAGTTGGCCACAACCATTTTTTTTGGGGGGGGGGGCGGATGAGAGACGACATCATATGGTACAGACCACAGCATGTGCTTGGATTTGTCCCTGAGCCCCATCCAGTGACCAAAAGGCACATGGAGCTGGATCCTTTGGTCTGGGAGGAACTTACCTCTCTTTCTAAGCCTTAGAATACCCTGGGAAACTCATTGTACAGTACATAAAAAGCAGGACTTACAATGATACATTAAACAAAATGTGAAGCTTCAATTAATTCATCCCTCAATATACAGGTGATAGATGTTCTAGTTGCTGTGTAGTCATGGACAAAACATTGTCCTCATGTTGAAACGGTGCAAGTTCCAGTGTTGTGGAATCTTACTTTGTCTTATATTAATTAAATGTTTAACAATGGTTGTTGTTCAAAATGTGTCACGTTAGTGTAAAGGATCGGGAGACAGGCGCAGGAATGCGTAATATGATTTTTAAAGTTATACACAAATTACAGCATGCCGTGTAAAGGCACGGGAACGAAGACCAAACAAACACGTACACAAACACAGGGTTGAAACCCAAACAAAAGAGCGAGAAGTACCTTGGAATAAATACACCGGTGCGAGACCCGTAACACAAAATGATACCACACGGGATGAAACCCGTAATCATCTGCACCCTACAATTTTTTAAATGTATTTTTTATTTCACCTTTATTGAACCAGGTAGGCCAGTTGAGAACAAGATCTCATTGTGGCACGAAAGCCAAAACAACACAGCACAGGCACTTACACGACCAACGGACATTGGAACAATGGAAACGAAAGGGCATATTTAAACAATTACAATACGTGGGAATGAGTACCAGGTGCGCGTAATGGCAGTTTCGGAGGGATCCTTGACCAAATGTTTGCAAAAAAATATTTGTATACGTTATTGTTTTTGCATAGATTTCATTTCCACCACACCTTGTCAGTTCCACCACAACCTATATTATTGAGGTTAATGAGTACAGTACCAGTCAAAAGTTTGGACACCTACTCAGCTAAGGATTTTCTTTATTCTTACTATTTTCTACATTGTAAAATAATTGTAGAAGACATCAAAACTATGAATTAACAAATATGTAATCATGTAGTATCCAACAAAGTATTACACAAATCAACATTTATTTTAGATTCTTAAAATTAGCCACCCTTTGCCTTGATGACAGTTTTGCACACTCTTGGCATTCTCTCAACCAGCTTCATGAGGTAGTCAACTGGAATGAATTTCAATTAACCGGTGTGCCTTGTTAAAAGTTAATTTGGGGAATTTCTTTCCTTAATGTGTTTGAGCCAATCAGTTGTGTTGTGACAAGGTAGGGGTGGTATACAGAAGACAGCCCCATTTGGTAAAATACCAAGTCCATATTATGGCAAGAACAGCTCAAATAAGCAAAGAGAAATGATAGTCCATCATTACTTTAAGACATGAAGTTCAGTCAATACGGAAATGACAAGAACTTTGAACGTTTCTTCCAGTGCAAAAAACCATCCAGCGCTATGATAAAACTGTCTCTCATGAGGACCGCCACAGGAAAGGAAGACCCAGAGTTACCTCTGCTGCAGAGGATAAGTTCATTAGAGTTACCAGCCTCAGAAATTGTA
>NW_019954379.1:0-1785 GCF_002910315.2 Salvelinus sp. IW2-2015
AAAGAGGAGAATCAAAAGCTACTAGTACACAGTTCGACAGATATATGAAATAGCATCACAAAATGGTTCCTATTTTTGCTGATCTTCCATCAGAATGTTGTACAAGGGGTCCTTTGTCCAGAACCGTCTTTGTTTGGATTCAGAACGTCGTTTTTCCCTCTTGAATTAGCAAGCACACTGGCCAAGTGGTGCTAAGCTCTCCTTCGTGAACAAACGCAAACAACGCAACACGCCTAACGTCCCGAATAAATTTCAATATTCTAATAAAACTATATTGAAAAAACATACTTTACGATGATATTGTGACATGTATCAAATAAAATCAAAGCCGGAGATAGTATTCGCCCATAACGACAGCTTTCCAGTAGGCAATAACAGGTCCCTCCACGCGCCTTCCAGAAAACCTAAAATGGGGGACACGTCATTCCAAGAGGATGCATTTATCTCAGACCAAGATAATCAACTCATTTCTCCTCTCACTTCCTCTTGACATCTAGGGGAAGGTGTATGACGTGCACGTATAGTCATACGTATCATGCCCATTTATAGGCAGGCCCTTGAACACAGCATCGATTTCAGACTTTCCACTTCCTGGTCAGAAAGTGTGCTGCCAAATGAGTTGTGTTTTACCCACAGACAAAATTCAAACGGTTTAGAAACTAGAGAGTGTTTTCTATCCAATAGTAATAATAATATGCATATTGTACGAGCAAGAATTGAGTACGAGGCCGTTTAAATTGGGCACATTTTATCCAGGCTACTCAATACTGCCCCTATAGCCCAAAGAGATTAAATGAATGATGTAACAATGAACTCATTAGGATTTAGGGCACCACGGAAGAAGTTGTTTAACGAGTTACCATCTCCCGAATTAAACTCGAGAAGATAGATAAGTTATATGTTGATAAGTCACTTATTAATCATGACCTCATATCAGTCTCATTCTGAACAGTTGTAACCTTATTGGATCTGCACAATTTGGTTTAATTATTATTTACTAGCTAACTAAATAATAACACAGAATACACATACACACTTACATGAGACAAAGGTCCCGAGGGGACTGACAAGATATGCCGGCTTATTACACAGAGATGGAGAAGGGGGTGCGGAAAGTAGAGAGCGAGAGAAAAAGGGACATTTATCGTGGATACATTCTAGGACTGTCTTCACATTAATCATATACCTTGCACACGAACCGCCGCCCGTTTGGAAAAAATAAATAATGAATCTATTTACGAGTTGAATGCCGTTCGTTCATCGCTTATCTCGGTCGGAACCAAGCCCTCTCGGAAAGTTGTTTCGGTGAGCCTTTCCTGTGGGCCACTTGTACATGCTCTGATTGTCCACTAGAGAACACAATGTCCGGTCTCCAATGGGCTGTTTCCAAAGAACAGCTACTTTGCCGTTCAGTTTTCTTCTCCTCTTCCTCGGGTAGATAGTCAAAGTTCCAAACCACTTTACACGCGCAGCTGCAGACTGGCAATGTCCTTGTCTGGTAAGTTAATTTTCTTCACCTCGTATTGAGAGTTTGAGTTTCTAACCATTTCAACGTGTGTACAACAGTCTCACGTCTTTCTGGTCTGATATGTGAATTCTTAGCCAGTCCTCAGCACTCTGGTCGAAAAGGGCAGTTCCATGACACGCTTTTCTGACCTCACTTGGGGCATGGCTACTTAATGTGCAAAGGACATCAAAAACGATTATCTCATTAGAAAACCAAAATCACATTCCTATCTTAACAAAAATTGTTTAATCATTCTTAAAATTCTATTCACATCAGGT
>NW_019954380.1:0-1785 GCF_002910315.2 Salvelinus sp. IW2-2015
TCCCGCACAGTGGCGATTTCAGCATGTAAATCTTAGTGGGGCAAACAAAAACATGTGGGATGTATGCCAGCAAAGCCACGACACAACACTAAACAATACATTCATTSCACTATAACGGTGACAAACGGTGCCCACAAGCTGTTAGGGTCTACATTGTCCCAACAGCAGAGTCCMAACACCTCACCTTGTGAAGGTGGCGCAGCGGTCCTTTGTGGGCAAATTCTGTCATCAAACTTTGTCATCCAAGTCTGGCATTCTCTTGATTTATGGTGGGAACTCTGGGGAAAAACACACACAGCCACTCCATCCGTTCGTGGTTGCAGTTGGCCACTTATTCCTTCCWAACGATTACTTGTTGAATTTGCGATTTCCAGTTTGATGTGTAATCTTTATGTTCAATGGCCGATCATTTCTCTTCATTATTTCTCTTCATATGACAAGGATTAAAAAGGATTTGCCAGTAGATTGTCGACTGTCATGATGATGACTGCTAGCTAATATTTTGAAAGTAAGATGTTGACATGATCAGTCCAATCAAAGCTACYGTAATTTSACATTCATTTAAAAAAARGTGCTAAAAATGTGKGGCTGAAACCTGAATGATGGTCGCCACTKYTCCCGCAACCCCATTTTCATATCAGGCGACCTCACATGGAGTCGCGACCCCTAGTTTGGGAAACGCGGTCATAAACTGASGCGYTCTAGAACAGAAGACCATTACTAGGCGCGTGGCTTGCATGGAGATGTCTGCTTTATACCTCGCTTTGCTGCTGTTCTCGGGTAAGTGTTCTGTTCTCTGTCACTTTCAGAAAAGTAGTTTTACACAATTGTATCTWAACAGYAGCATTGATGTCAAATTATATTGCGTGGTTATTTTCAGAAAATCAAAAAAAGCTGTGCGTCAATTGGAATGGGTGCACATATGCCCAAAGGGGTGAAGGCTACAGGTTATCAATAAAAGGGATTTTCATCCTTTTCTACACAAAACAGTTTTATGGTCCCGTGTGGCTCAGTTGGTAGAGCATGGCGCTTGCAACGCCAGGGTTGTGGGTTCATTCCCCACGGGGGACCAGGATGAATATGTATGAACTTTCCAATTTATAAGTCGCTCTGGATAAGAGCGTCTGCTAAATGACTTAAATGTAAATGTATTTGTCATATAGGTGAATCCCACAGTGGTGTTCCTGCATTGGGCGCCAGACTGTTGTCTGGTCTATAAAGGACAGCCTACAGAACAGGGGAAAGTTAACGTGTGCGTGTTAGAATCCTACAGCAATATGAGAACATTTCTCCAAAACAAAGCCGTCAAATTGTACATCAATTTAGTTTGTTGTACACTGTAGCCTGTGTGTGTTTGTCTCTCTGTAAGTATACACACACTCACAGCGGTTATAGTTAATACATCAACCGTTTATTTAACAATACCTATTACAATCTAAATTTAGAGCATGTTATCGACGGGATAACCAGATCTTATGAAGGGACTGAGTTAGCGACAACACCGACMGTCACCTCCCCGTTACCGGAGCGATGGCGGCGGCGGGACAAGCGGGGCTTGTTGGAKTTGGCGGGCGTCGTTAAATGCAGCACTGGGAGGTCGGCGGTRGCTTACATCATGTATGGATGTTACTGCGGGCTGGGAGGCCAGGGATGGCCCCGAGACAAGGCTGACTGGTGAGTACCATCACACACACACAGCTACTACTGGACAAGGACTGGTTGGCCCTGGTCAAAAGTCTACTAGGACTCGGCACTTAGCCCTGGTGTAATTACAGCTGTGGCTTG
>NW_019954381.1:0-1785 GCF_002910315.2 Salvelinus sp. IW2-2015
TGGTCAGATATACTTGGATGTGAAGTGTCAGCGTTTGTTGCTGTCATGTCCAAGTTTGCTAATCTTTCCAATAAAAAGTAGTTGGCGATATCAGTAGTTTTTGTAATGAATAAGCCATCTGATTCAATGAATGATGGAGTGGAGTTTGCTTTTTTTGTCCAATATTTCATTGAAGGTGCTCCAAATCTTTTTACTATAATTCTTTGTCATTTATCTTTGTTTCATAGTTTAGTTTCTTGTTCTTTTTATTCAGTTTAGTCACATTTCTCAAGTTGCAGTACATTTGCCAATCGGTTGGGTTGCCAGAGTTATTTGCCATTCCTTTTTGCCTCATCCCTCTCAACCACACAATGTTTCAATTCCTCATCAGTCCACGGGGATTTAACTGGTTTTAGTCATTTTCTTAATGGGTTTATGCTTATTAGTAACTGGAAAAAGCAATTTCATAAATGCGTCAAGTGCAGCATCTGGTTGCTCCTCATTACACACAACAGACCAGCAAATATTATTTACATCATCAACATATGAATCACTACAAAACTTCTTGTATGACCTCTTATACACTATATTAGGCCCAGCCTTTGGAACGTTGGTTTTCCTAGATATGGCTATTATATTGTGATCAATACATCTGATGGATCTGGATACTACTTTAAATCACATTTCTGTAGCATTAGTAAAGATGTGATCAATACATGTTGATGATTTCATTCCTGTAGTGTTTGTAACTACCCTGGTAGGTTGACTGATAATCTGAACCAGGTTGCAGGCACTGGTTACAGATTCAGGCTTTGTCTTGAGAGGGCAGCTTGATGAAAGCCAGTCAATATTTAAATCACCCAGAAAATATACCTCTCTGTTGATATCACATACATTATTAAACATTTAACACACGTTATCCAGATACTAACTGTTAGCACTTGGTGGTCTATAGCAGCTTCCCACCAGAATGGGCTTGAGGTGAGGCAGATTAACCTGTAGCCATATTACTTCAACAGTATTTAACATGAGATCCTCTCTAATCTTTACAGGAATGTGGTTCTGAATATAGACCGCAGCACCTCCACCATTGGCATTTCTGTCTTTTCTGAAAAAGTTATGAACTTGTATTGCTACCGCTGTATCATCAAATGTATTATCTCAAAATCAAATCAAAGTTTATTTGTCACGTGCGCCGAATACAACCGGTGTTGACCTTACAGTGAAATGCTTACTTACAGGCTCTAACCAACAGTGCAATTTTGAAGTAAAAAAAAAAAAAGGGTATTAGGTAAAGAAAACAGTAGCGAGGCTATATACAGGTGTTAATAGTATAGAGTCTATGTACGGGGGCACTGGTTAGTCGGCCTATTTGAGGTAGTATGTACATGAATGTATAGTTAAAGTAACTATGCATAGATGATAAACAGAGAGTAACAGCAGTGTAAAAGAGGGGTTGGCGGGGGAGGAGTGGCGGGACACAATGCAAATAATCCGGGTAGCCATTTGATTATCTGTTCAGGAGTCCTATGGCTTGGGGGTAAAAACTGTTGAGAAGCGTTATGGTCGTAGACTTCGCGCTCCGGTACCGCTTGCCATGCAGTAGTAGAGAGAACAGTCTATGATTGCGTTTTGAAAAAGGTGACGTTTTTACTGTCAGTCAATGGGATAACCTCGGGTTAACCACAGGTTGTTTTCCCCGCAGGCGGGCGAGCCGCGATGTTCTATCTAAAACCGAATATACACCACTGTGCTGAGAACTTAAACAGTTGTTGTGAAGGAGGGCTTTATGAAAACTACAGTAAC
>NW_019954382.1:0-1784 GCF_002910315.2 Salvelinus sp. IW2-2015
AGTGAAAGGTTGCTAGCTCGAATCCCCGAGCTGACAAGGTAAGAATCTGTCGTTCTGTCCCTGAACAAGGGGTCACTGTTCCTAGGCCATCATTATAAATAAGAATTTGTTCTTAACTGACTTGCCTAGTTAAATAAAAACTGCAAGCAAAGCGATCACTAGCCTGCTATTCAGTGGAGTGGGTGTGTGTGTGGTCCAAGTCTGGGTTTAAGGGTCTCTTTTCCAAGCTTAAAAGGATAAACATTCAACATTGGCCATGCTGTCGATCCAGCATGATTTCTGCCGTGTTCAAAACAACTGGAAACTGTGAAATCTCTGACTTCAGTGTGTTCAAGACAACTGGGAACTCTGACTGGGAAATAAGTTTTGAACTGTCATCCAACTCAGAATTCCAAGTTCGGGCCTCTTTCTAGAGTTCTGACCTGAAGATTACTTACGTAATGATACAACCCTGTTTTTTTAAGTTCCAAGTTGTTGGCCCCCGAATGGCGCAGCGGTCTAAGGAACTGCATCTCAGTGCAAGAGGTGTCACTACAGTCCCTAGTTCAAATCCAGGCTCGATCACATCTGGCCGTGATTGAGAGTCCCATAGGGTGGCGCACAATTGGCCCAGCGTCGTCGGGGTTTGGCCGGGGTAGGCCGTCATTGTAAATAAGAATTTGTTCTTAACTGCCTTGCCTAGTTAAATTAAGGTGAACAAAAATAAATTGTCTTGAAAGCGCCATAAATCCAGAGAATAACAGCCTTTGATGACAAAATTTGCCCACGAAGGACGGCCGTGCCACCTTCCAGTTCAAGTGAGCACAGTACAACAAGGTGAGTCCAAGAATGTATTTGCTGCTGCATAAATGATGTAGTATGCCAAGGAGATATGTATACTGTAGCTAAGAAAGTAATACTAATAGTATGCTGTTAGTAGCCCATGTGCCTCACCCTTATAATTTGGTCCATTTTCCCCTCATCATTTAGCCTACTGTTCTGACTTGGTGGTGCACATGTAGCCTATTGCCTGTTTTAGAGGAATGTCATCATCAAATATTGTAAGAGCTTTCATTGTCTGCTGATATGCCTCCTTTATTCATCCTACTGTTCTGTACAGGGAGAATATTGTAAGAATGGCCCATGTTCTGAATTCTGTCGCTGTACATTTCAAAAGTGCTGAACAAATAGTTATATTGACTACATCCGTCCTAGCTCGCTTATGAATATCTTAATCGAAATTACGGATTACCTCATATCTGCTCGTCGTCCCCTTATGCCATAGTTTGTACATCTCAATTGTCAGTAGACACCACATTTCTTTAAGCAAGTCAGCCATATCAGCTATGTTTTTTAAAAGACAGTAAAAGAGGCTGAATGAATTGTTTCGCTGCCAGACAAGGTTCCGCTGATAGGCAGGTGTAGCAGTGGTAAGGTGTTGGGACTGCTGTTGGGACAGATTTATGTAGGCGCTAACAGTTTGTGGGCACCATTTGTCACCGTTATAGTGCAGTTCATGTATTGTTTAGTGTTGTGTGTGTAGTGGCTTTGCAGGCATGCATCAAAATATATATATTTTTAGATTTACATTCTAAAATCACCACTGTATAAGAGTTAAGGCCAGATCGTTCTTCAAGATGTTCAAACGTTCATAGATGATGTTACGAACCCCTTTGGCCCTGCAGTCTAGGGGGGATGGAAACGAGACCCGTAACATATCTCATGCAAATCATAACAGTAAAAAGGAACAGTGAGAACTAAAAGAAATCCACAGACAACTTAAACCTACCGTCAAACACTTCAAG
>NW_019954383.1:0-1784 GCF_002910315.2 Salvelinus sp. IW2-2015
CCCCAGCTGTGCCCTGGACACCATATGTGAATTGATTGCCCCCCATCTATCTTCAGAGTTCGTATTGTTAGGTGACCTAAACTGGGATATGCTTAGCACCCCGGCCGTCCTACAATCTAAGCTAGATGCCATCAATCTCACATAAATAATCAAGGAACCTACCAGGTACAACCCTAAATCCGTAAACATMAGCACCCACATAGATATCATCCTGACCAACTTGCCCTCTAAATACACCTCTGCTGTCTTCAACCAAGATCCCAGCAATCACTGCCTCATTGCCTGCGTCCTTAATGGGTCGGCGGTCCATCGACCACCCCTCATCACTGTCAAACGCTCCCTAAAACATTTCAGCGAGCAGGCCTTTCTAATCGACCTGGCCCGGGTATCCTGGAAGGATATTGACTTCATCCCGTCAGTAAAGGATCCCTGGTTGTTCTTTGAAAGTGCTTTCCTCACCATCTTAAATAAGCATGCCCCATTAAAAAATGTTTGAACTAAGAACAGATATARCCCTTGGTTCACTCCAGACTTGAGTGCCCTTGACCAGCACAAAAACATCCTGTTGCGTACTGCATTAGCATCGAACAGAAAATTGCATCCCTTAAAGTCCATGGAGAATAAGAGCACCTCCTCCCAGCTGTCCACTGCACTGAGGCTGTCACCACCGATAAATCTATGATAATCGAGAATTCCAATAAGCATTTTTCTACGACTGGCCATGCTTTCCACCTGGCTATCCCCTACCACGGCCAACAGCTCTGCACCCCCCGTAGCAACTTGCACAAGCCCCCCCTCCTGCTTCTCCTTCATCCAAATCCAGATAGCTGTTGTTCTGAAAGAGCTGTAAAATCTGGACCCCTACAAATCAGCTAGACATTCTGGTCCCTTTCTTTCTAAAATTATCAGCCGAAATTGTTGCAACCCCTATTACTAGCCTGTTCAACCTCTTTCGTATCGTCTGAGATCTCTAAAGATTGGAAAGCTGCCGCGGTCATCCCCCTCTTTCTAAAGTCTTCAAAAGCCATGGCTGCAGGGGCAGTATTGAGTAGCTTGGATGAAAGGTGCCCAGAGTAAACGGCCTGCTCCTCAGTCATAGTTGCTAATATTTGCATATTATTATTAGTATTGGATAGAAAACACTCTGAAGTTTCTAAAACTGTTTGAATTATGTCTGTGAGTATAACAGAACTCATATGGCAGGCAAAAACCTGAGAAGTTCCACTTCCTGTTTGGATTTTTTCTGAGGTGGCAGATTTTCAACCAAGCTCTCATTGAAATTACAGCGAGAAATTMATGAGTTTTCACTTCCTACGGCTTCCACTAGATGTCAACAGTCAATAGAACTTTGTCTGATGACTCTAATGTGAATGGGGGCCGAAGGAGACAGGAATTAGTCACCACTGCCACGAGCTGACCATGCTTTGACCATGCGCGTTCAGGTGATAGGCAGCTCCGTTCCATCGCTGAACTGAAGTCAATCTAATTCTCCGGTTGGAACGTTATTCAAGATGTATGTTAACAACATTCTAAAGACTGATTCAGTACATCGTTTGACATGTTTCTACTGACTGTTATGGAACTTTTGGACATTTCGTCACGTTATAGTGGACGCGCTTTGTGACTTTGGAATTGTTTACCAAACGCGCTAACCAAAGTAGCTAATTGGACATAAATAACGGACATTATCGAACAAATCAAGCATTTATTGTGGACCTGGGATTCCTAGGACTGCATTCTGATGAAGTTCATCAAAGGTAAGGAAACATTTATCATGTATTTTT
>NW_019954384.1:0-1783 GCF_002910315.2 Salvelinus sp. IW2-2015
ACGATACGAAAGAGAGGTTGAACAGGCTAGTAATAGGGGTTGCAACAATTTCGGCAGATAATGTTAGAAAGAGAGGGTCCAGATTGTCTAGCCCGGCTGATTTTGCAGCTCTTTCAGAACATCAGCTGTCTGGATTTGGGTGAAGGAGAAATGGGGGAAGCGTGGGCGAGTTGCTCTATTTAGTGTAATTATTTAGTGTGATGCTGTAATCACCTATCAATAAAGTGATGTTCAACACCGAGCATTAAGGTCCTAAACGATATCATAACCGCCATCGATAAGAGACATTACTGTGCAGCCGTATTCATCGACCTGGCCAAGGCTTTCAACTCTGTCAATCACCACATTCTTATCGGCAGACTCAACAGCCTTGGTTTCTCAAATGATTGCCTCGGTTGGTTCACCAACTTCTTCTCTGATAGAGTTCAGTGTATCAAATCGGAGGGCCTGTTGTCCGGACCTCTGGCAGTCTCTATGGGAGTGCCACAGGGTTCAATTCTCGGGCCGACTCTCTTCTCTGTATACATCAATGATGTCGCTCTTGCTGCTGGTTATTCTCTGACCCACCTCTACGCAGACGACAACATTCTGTATACCTCTGGCCCTTCTTTGGACACTGTGTTAACTAACCTCCAGACGRGCTTCAATGCCATACAACTCTCCTTCCGTGGCCTCCAACTGCTCTTTAATGCAAGTAAAACTAAATGCATGCTCCTCAACCGATCGCTGCCCGCACCTGCCCGTCCAGTATCACTACTCTGGACGGTTCTGACTTAGAATATGTGGACATCTACAAATACCTAGGTATCTGGTTAGACTGTAAACTCTCCTTCCAGACTCGCATTAAGCATCTTCAATCCAAAATGAAATCTAGAATTGGCTTCCTATTTCGCAACAAAGCATCCTTCACTCATGCTGCCAAACATACCCTCGTAAAACTGACCATCCTACCGATCCTTGACTTCGCCGATGTCATTTACAAAATAGCCTCCAACACTCTACTCAGCAAATTGGATGCAGTCTATCACAGTGCCATCCGTTTTGTCACCAAAGCCCCATATACTACCCACCACTGCGACCTGTACGCTCTAATTGGCTGGCCCTAGCTTCATACTCGTCGCCAAACCCACTGGCTCTGCTATGTAAAGCCCCGCCTTATCTCAGCTCACTGGTCACCATAGCAGCACCCACCAATAGCACGCGCTCCAGCAGGTATATCTCACTGGTCACCCCCAAAGCCAATTCTTCCTTTGGCCACCTTTCCTTCCAGTTCTCTGCTGCCAATGACTGGAACGAACTGCAAAAATCACTGAAGCTGGAGACTCATTGTCACGCCCTGATCTTAGAGATCCTTTTTATGTCTCTATTTTTGGTTTGGTCAGGGCGTGAGTTGGGGTGGGCATTCTATGTTTTGTTTTTCTATGATTTTCTATTTCTATGTTTTGGCCGGGTATGGTTCTCAATCAGGGACAGCTGTCTATCGTTGTCTCTGATTGGGAACCATACTTAGGTAGCCCTTTTTCCACCTGTCATTGTGGGAAGTTGACTTTGTTTCGGGCACATAGCCTTTGAGCTTCATGGTTTGTTTTTGTAATGTTTATTGTTTTGTTCGGCATCATTTTGATTTAATAAATCAAATGTACGCTCACAACGCTGCACCTTGGTCCTCTGCTTTCAACAGCCGTGACACTCATATCTCCCTCACTAGCTTTAAGCACCAGCTGTCAGAGCAGCTCACAGATCACTGCACCTGTACATAGCCCATCCAACTACCTCATCCCAT
>NW_019954385.1:0-1783 GCF_002910315.2 Salvelinus sp. IW2-2015
CCCTCTAGTAACGACATAGCCCCTCTAGTAACGACATAGTCCCTCTAGTAACGACATAGTCCCTCTAGTAACGACATAGTCCCTCTAGTGACGACATAGTCCCTCTAGTAACGACATAGTCCCTCTAGTGACGACATAGCCCCTCTAGTGACGACATAGTCCCTCTAGTTTTTACAATCACTTTGGCACTAATTTCAGGAAACCTTTATGTAATTATCCAAAACTCTAGACATAAAACTCACAACCAATGATCAAAATGCACATTTTTCACAACTCTAAACACTTTTTCCAATTGCTTGGATACCATACACATAAAGATAAGATCATTTGTTCATTGAACTAAAATCACCTGTTCAAAATGACACAAATTAACATCAAAGTATTACCATTTCAAAATGCAATTCACACATTACATCTGAGACGACTGTCTATTCATTTCATTACAGTGATCTAACTATCAATTGAACTGCTCAAAATGATAAGTAACTGTTGTGTTACTCTTAATGCATAGTTTTACGGAAACTGACGAACAATATTCCATGTTTAGCTCATGAAATGTTCAGGGTAACGAGATCCGTTGGCACCAGTTATCGTGGACCATGAACCAATTGGACTACATTATCTATGGATGTAATATTTCATCATCATTCTTTATCAGACACTGTTTCTATGGTGCCATGTACCACTTTTCCAGACCATGTTTTCAGATTTGACATTACTGTACACATTACCGGCCACTTTATTAGGTACACCTATCTAGTACTGGGTAGGACCCCCTTTTGCCTCCACAACAGCCTGAATTATTCACGGTGTTGTACGTTAAGAGATGCCCTTCTGCACACCACTGTTTTAAACAGCTGTTATTTGAGCGTTTGTGGCCTTTCTGTTAGCTTGAATGAGTCTGGACATTCTCCTCTGACCTCTCTCATTAACACGATGTTTCTGCCCACAGAACTGCCGCTCACTGAATGTGTTTTGTTTATCGCACCATTCTCTGTAAACTCTAGAGACTGTAGTGCGTAAAAATCCCAGGAAGGCAGCTGTTTCTGTGATGCTGGAATCACCATGTGTGGCATCAACAATCAAACCACGGTCAAAGTTGCTTAGATTACGCATCTTGTCCGTTCTAATGTTTGGTCGAACAACAACTAAAGCTCTCTACTCTATATACTCTATATATTGAGTTGCAGGCAGCCACGTGATTCGCTGTTCGAATGTAACCGTCCTTGATGAGCTAAATCAGGTCTGTAGAGCTGATGGCATGACCAAGTCATTGTGTGGGATAATGTCAGGTTCCACCATGCTCAAATGGTGCAAGCATGGTTTCAGGCCCAACCACAATTTACCACCCTGTACTTACCCTCATACTCTCCCTTCCTATAACCGGATTGAGGAATTTGTCTCCACATGGAGGTGGAAGGTGTATGATAGGCGCCCTCACGAACAAGCCGCCCTTCTCCAGGCCATGGATGACGCGTGCAATGACGTCACGGCAGACCAGTGTCAGGCCTGGATTCGCCCGAAGATTCTTCCCAAGATGTTTGGCTAATGAAAACATCCATTGTGATGTGGATGAGAACCTGTGGGCCAAATCCACAAGACAGGGTTGATGGGAAATATAGAAGTACAGTAATCAACCTTTTGTTCTGGTTTTTACAGTAAGCCAGGTGAGGAACACTGCAGTCGACCTTTAACTGTTTTTTATTTTTTTTGTTGCTAATTATTTTTGTTTTGATTCAAAGAAACCTATGTTGTGATTTTATTGTATTTCATCAATAAATGT
>NW_019954386.1:0-1783 GCF_002910315.2 Salvelinus sp. IW2-2015
CCCTAGTGCCTGCTCACACCCCTACCCCAGCCCAACCCAGACCAGCATGTTAACAGCCCCATCCCTAGTGCCTGCATGCCCACACCCCTACCCCAGACCAGCATGTTCACACCCCCATCCCTAGTGCCCACACCCCTACCTCAGACTAGAGGTCGACCGATTAATCGGAATGGCCGATTAATTAGGGCCGATTTCAAGTTTATAACAATCGGAAATCGGTATTTTTGGGCGCCGATTTGCCGTTTAAAAAAAWATATATATAATTTTTTTTATACCTTTATTTAACTAGGCAAGTCAGTTAAGAACACATTCTTATTTTCAATGACGGCCTAGGAACGGTGGTTTAACTGCCTTGTTCAGGGGCAAACGACAGATTTTCACCTTGTCAGCTCAGGGGATCCAATCTTGCAACCTTACAGTTAACTAGTCCAACGCAATAACGACCTGCACTCCACAAGGAGACTGACTGCCTGTTACGCGAATGCAGTAAGCCAAGGTAAGTTGCTAGCTAGCATTAAAAACTTCTTATAAAAAACAATCAATCATAACCACTAGTTAACTACACATGGTTGATGATATTACTAGATATTATCTAGCGTGTCCTGCGTTGCATATAATCTGACTGAGCATACAAGTATCTAAGTATCTGACTGAGCGGTGGTAGGCAGAAGCAGGCGCGTAAACATTCATTCAAACAGCACTTTCGTGCGTTTTGCCAGCAGCTCTTCGTTGTGCGTCAAGCATTGCGTTGTTTATGACTTCAAGCCTATCAACTCCCGAGATGAGGCTGGTGTAACCGAAGTGAAATGGCTTGCTAGTTAGCGCACGCTAATAGCGTTTCAAACATCACTCGCTCTGAGCCTTCTAGTAGTTATTCCCTTTGCTCTGCATGGGTAACACTGCTTCGATGGTGGCTGTTGTCGTTGTGTTGCTGGTTCGAGCCCAGGGAGGAGCGAGGAGAGGAACGGAAGCTATACTGTTACACTGGCAATACTAAAGTGCCTATAAGAACATCCAATAGTCAAAGGTTAATGAAATACAAATGGTATAGAGGGAAATAGCCATATAATAACTACAACCTAAAACTTCTTACCTGGGAATATTGAAGACTCATGTTAAAAGGAACCACCAGCTTTCATATGTTCTCATGTTCTGAGCAAGGAACTGAAACGTTAGCTTTCTTACATAGCACATATTGCACTTTTACTTTCTTCTCCAAAACTTTGTTTTTGCATTATTTAAACCAAATTGAACATGTTTCATTATTTACTTGAGGCTAAATTGATTTTATTGATGTATTATATTAAGTTAAAATAAGTGTTCGTTCAGTATTGTTGTAATTGTCATTATTACAAATAAACAAATAAAAATCGTCCGATTAATCGGTATCGGCTTTTTTGGTCCTCCAATAATCGTTATCGGCGTTGAAAAATCATAAATCGYCCGACCTCTACCCCAGACCAGCATGTTCACACCCCCATCCCTAGTGCCCACACCCCTACCACAGACCAGCATGTTCACACCCCCATCCCGAGTGCCTGCATGCTCACAACCTTACCCCAAACCAGCATGCTCACATCCCCACCCCATCCCTAGTGCCTGCATACTCACAACCTTACCCCAGACCAGTATGCTCACACCTACCCCATCCCTAGAGCCTGCATGCTCACAACCTTACCCCAGACCAGCATGCTCACACCTACCCCAGCATGTTCACACCCCCATCCCTTGTGCCTGCATGTTCACACCCCATCCTGAGTGCCCACACCCCTACCCCAGACCA
>NW_019954387.1:0-1782 GCF_002910315.2 Salvelinus sp. IW2-2015
GTAGACCTAGCCCCCACCACGATCCGTTCGCAACGCATCAAATGTGGTTGGAGACATGGAAAACAAATAAGTGCTACCAAATATAACAATATTACAACAAGTGTATAATGAGAACGTATGAAAACACGTCTGTAAAACCACCATATTGAGTGTACTATATGCAATTTTCATTAAGGTCATGTGGGTCAAATCGCACGAAAACAGAGTAACCTTAATAAGGCACATAATTCATGTTCAAAATTCACAACATACCATACATAGGCATTTCATCATTTTAAGTCTTTAGGAAATAATGTCTGGAGGTGAAAATCCCAAAAACAAATTTTACCCTCCCCCCCCCCTTTTACTCAGAGTATTATTGAATATCACTCCTTGTCTGAATATCTTACTTTCGCTAATGCACAAAACACAGACTACACAAGCTTTTACAAACAATTACACATGGCAAAAGTCATCAATAACAACAAGATGGGCTTGGAGATCAAATGTCTATGTTGAGACCAGGAGGGAGCAAGGGTCTTTAAGTTAAAGATCCAGGCAGCCTCTTCGTTTTAACAATAAATTATCAATGTCCCTCTCCTAGGGAGGGTGAACATGTTCAATGCTAATATAAACGCAGAGACGAAATCCGAGTGGTTTGCTTCCAAAAAGTGGGCCGCAACTGGGTAGGTCAAGTTTTTGCAACTAATGGTGCTACGATGCTCTGAGATACGTACTTTGAATTCGCGCTTTGTTTTACCCACACAATTTTTACCACAAGGACAAGTTATAAGATAAATAACTGCCTTAGTGGAGCACGTAATAACACCTTTGATTGGGATCGATTTCCCTGTTTGTGGGTGTTTGAAGGATCTACATTTATAAGTGCCATTGCATTGAGCACAGCCATTACACTTGTAATTTCCATCCAGTAGGGGCGCAAATAGACGTTGTTCGGGAATATCTTGGGGTGGTAAATCAGAGTGTACCAATCGGTCTCTGAGATTTCTGCCCCGCGAGAATACGACCAAGGGCAGGTCCGAAAACACATTACCGAGATTATCATCGGATTTTAGAATGTGCCAATGTTTGTGAACGATTCCCTTAATTTTTTCAGAGCACTTTGAATAGCGGGTAGTTAGAACGCAAGAATGCGTCATTTTGCGAGACTCCTAGAGTGTGCCACGTTTTCTACTCCGCTAGCCAGCACCTCGCCTAAATAGGTGTGCGTTTCTTGTTCTTCTACAATGCAGCTCTAACCAACATCTCCAATCTCGTTTTACTGATTGGACTCCTGACTCCAATTAGCTCTTGGAGAAGTCATTAGCCTAGGGGTTCACATACTTTTTCCAACATACACTGTGAATGTTTAAATGATGTATTCAATATAAACAAGAAAAAAACAATAATTTGCACGTTATTAGTTTAAGCACACTRTGTTTGTCTATTAGATGAAGATCAGATCAAGTTTGAAGACCAATTTATGCAGAAATCCAGGTACTTCCAAGGGTTCACATACTTTTTCTTGCCAATGTAGAACCACATATGATCTCTGTTTGTTGGCTAACGAGCCACTTTGTCATTGGCATACAGAGTGAACAAGTTAATCAGATGTGTTTGGCAATAGCTAACTATCTATCACATTAGGTTGCCTCTAGATACAATGGCTAAGCTAGCTAGCTGCAGTGTCAACCATGTAGCTAGATAATGTTAGCTAACTAAGTAAATGGGTCAGTCCACCACAGCATTCTACCACTCATTGCTTGATCTCATTGTGTGTGTGTGTGTGTGTGTGTGTGGGGG
>NW_019954388.1:0-1781 GCF_002910315.2 Salvelinus sp. IW2-2015
GTCCCAGGTCTCTTCCGAGCGCCGAAACCATTCATCCACCGCAGGTGCCTCGATCTGGCTCTGATGCCACGGGGCCAGGACCGGCTGATAACCTAGTACACRCTGAAACGGAGACAGGTTAGTGGAGGAGTGGCGGAGGGAGTTTTGGGCCATCTCTGCCCATGGGATGAAAACCAACCACTCCCCCGGCCGGTGCTGGCAATAAGACCGCAGAAACCTACCCACATTCTGGTTAACTCTCTCCACCTGCCCATTACTTTCGGGGTGAAATCCTGAGGTCAGGCTGACCGAGACCCCCAGACGTTCCATGAACGCCCTCCAGACCCTTGATGTGAACTGGAGACCCCGATCAGACACTATATCCTCAGGCACCCCGTAGTGCCGGAAGACGTGTGTAAACAGGGCCTCCGCAGTCTGTAGAGCCGTAGGGAGACCGGGCAAAGGAATGAGACGGCAGGACTTAGAAAACCGATCCACAACAACCAGAATTGTGGTGTTTCCTTGTGACGGAGGAAGATCCGTCGTGAAATCCACCGATTGGTGTGACCACGGTCGCTGTGGAACGGATAGGGGTTGTAATTTCCCTCTGGGCAGTTGTCTAGGTGCCTTGCACTGTGCGCACACCAAGCAGGAGGAAACATAAACCCTCACGTCCTTAGCTAACGTGGGCCACCAGTACTTCCCACTAAGACAGCGCACTGTCCGATCGATGCCAGGGTGACCAGAGAAGGGTGGTGTGAGCCCAACAGATCAATCGATCACGAACATCAGACGGAACGTACTTATGTTCAACTGGACACTGGGTGGGAGTGGGCTCCGCACGTAACACCCGCTCGATGTCCGCATCAAACTCCCATATCACCGGTGCCACCAGGCAAGAAGCCGAAAGTATGGGAGTGGGATCCGTGGACCTCTCCTCTGTGTCATACATCCAGGACAGTGCGTCTGCCTTAGCGTTCTGGGAACCTGGTCTGTAGGATAGAGTGAACACAAAACGGGTGAAAAACATGGCCCACCTTGCCTGGCGAGGATTCATTCTCCTCGCTGCCCGGATGTACTCCAGATTGCGGTGGTCAATCCAAATGAGAAAAGGGTGTTTAGCCCCCTCAAGCCAATGTCTCCACGTTTTCAGAGCCCCGACAACTGCCAACAGCTCCCGGTCCCCCACATCATAGTTTCGCTCCGCCGGGCTGAGCTTCTTCGAAAAGAACGCACAGGGGCGGAGCTTTAGTGGCATACCCGAGCGCTGAGACAGCACAGCTCCTATCCCAGCCTCGGACGCGTCCACCTCTACTATGAACGCTAAGGAGGGATCAGGATGAGCCAACACCAGAGCCGAGGTAAACAGAGCCTTCAGGTGACCAAAAGCCCTGTCCGCCCCAGCTGACCACTGCAGTCGCACCGGTCCCCCCTTCAGCAAAGAGGTAATGGGAGCCGCTACCTGACCAAGGCCCCGGATAAACCTCCGGTAGTAGTTGGCAAACTCAATTCACATTTCCACATACTTCAAAGTGTTTCCTTTCAAATGGTACCAAGAATATGCATATCCTTGCTTCAGGGCCTGAGCAACAGGCAGTTAGATTTGGTGTCATTTTAGGCAAAAATTGAAAAAAAGTGGGCTATCCCTAAGAAGAATTCTAGTGAAGAAACCCTTTTGGACCACATTATCTGCCACATTGAAGAACTCTGGGTTAAGTGAATTATCACTTCTACCACTAATCAGCAATCATAGGATTCATTCATGCTCCTTAGATGCCAGGTTAAGGTTACACACTAGCCTT
>NW_019954388.1:8125-9394 GCF_002910315.2 Salvelinus sp. IW2-2015
AACTTAACTGGAGAGAGAGACAAGCTACAAACCAGGTACAACACCCTGACTAAAGAGAGAGACCACCTACAGACAAGCTACAACATCTTGACTAAAGAGAGAGACCAGCTACAGAGGAAGAGAGATGATTTTTGAATGTTGGTACTACATCTTGATCAAGAATAAAAACTGGAGACAGCAGACAGGACTGTACCAACAGAGCCTTGAGGCCTCATTTATCAATACTACTCCTACTTAACCCATCAGAGTCTAAGCCCTGTGTTGTCCATAGTTTTCCACCATTTCAGTCCCCTTCACCGTAGAAACGGCCAACAGAACCGAAGGAAACTTTACCGTCCGAGCCACCGACGATCGCAGATTCACTTCTTCCTTCCCTGCCAACATCTCCATGGTGACCGGGGGCGGTGCAGCCAACGGTACGGTGAGCCTCATGGCGCCCGCCAGCAGCCCATCAGGAACGGATGTACTATAACCCTGTCCATTGTCAGCAAAGTAAGGGTCTTGTTTCAAAACTCTAAAATGCCCTCCTTTTCTCATATCCTCTCTCCCTCACAGCCACTGATTTGAAAGGAATTGGTTGCTGTAAGCTACCAGTTGTTATCAGCTACATCAGTTATCTAACTAAGCTCTCTTGCTCTCTCTCTCTATCTAAACCCTCTCCCTCTTCCTCCCCTTCTTCACTTCCTTCCTCCCTACTACAGGAGACAGATTTTACCACTCCCAAGAATGGGCTACCAGGCGTCTCCTCCAAGGGACCAGGGTTCCTGACTAGAAGCCCAGTTTCGATTGCTCCTACAGTTTTTTTTCCCGGTACTGCAGTTTAACGGACGCTTGGCCCAGAAAGACAATTTTCCATACACGGCCACATAGAGAGCCCAGATTTGAACATTTCAAATAAGACACTTTAGTCATCACCTTTGTGCACAAAACATCTATTGAATTATTCAAATAATTGTCACTGACGGAGATTTTTTTTAAACATTAAGTGTTCATCCAACGTCTGCCTTGTTTTTGGATGACGTTATGACGTCTATGCTGCTCACTGAGTGCTAGTGCGCATGTGATGTTGGAGAGTGTAAACAGGATGCAACCCGGATATAGATATCCATCTGCGTATGCGAAGGTGAATACCTTGAAAACAACGGGTGGAGATCTTGGACACAGTCTCCAGTTCTTATTATACCTCAGTGGTCTCCTCTGACTGCCCGTTAGCATGCAGCTCCTCAAACTGTTGTTATTATACCTCAGTGGTCTCCTCTGACTGCCCGT